>NW_021940813.1:1143119-1269031 GCF_001715985.3 Manacus vitellinus | reverse complement strand
TCCAGATTTCTTGACCCATCTCCCTCTTGTCCAGCACTTCTCAGGAACAGGACAGCACACAGGGAAACCATAAAAAAAGCCTGGGTTTATTCTTGAGTCATTTCCTTTGCACAACCACAATCTCATGGGTGTCCAACACTGACCAACCCAAATCTGGCAGGTGTTCCCGTGGTGACTGAGGATGGAACTGCCCAATTCCTCACCCAAGGGGACATATTTTTAGGAGTTTTGCTTAATTGGAAATTGTCTGTAAATTTATTTTTTTTTAAGAAAGAGAAAAAGAGGAGGCTATATCATTTGTTTGGCAGCAAAAAGTGCACTAAATACTAACACCACTAGTGGGGAGGGCAATTTCCCAATTCTAGGTATTAACACTGAAAAAGAAAAACAACTGTCTTTTTTAATCGCCCCTTCACCTCCATGAAGTAGAAGGTTCCCTCACACAGTCTGCAGAGGCTACCAGGATCTCAATTCCTCCTCAGCAACGTGAGGACTGGAATAGGGGAATTCTGCACAATACAGGACATTTAGACTGGCCAAGCTCAGCAATGCCTGCAACAGTTCTTGGTATCTCTCCAATCCCCATGGGGGCAGTTCCTCAGATTCCACATCTTCCCACTGGGACAGCTCTCAAACTCCCTCAGCTTCCATTGGGACAGGACGTTGGTGTGTTGGGAGTTGGGTTTTGCCCTCTCCTTGAGCATCTCCATGGTCCTCTGCCTCAGAGGCTCCCAGGGAGCTGCTGCCTCCTGAGCGAGGTGCTCTTTGGAGAGGGGGCACCCCAGGGCTTTGCAGTGGGACAGCTCCCACCACTAGAGCTCTCCAGTGAAGGAAATGGAGGGCACATTAGGAAATGAATGCATGGAACTGTTCAGTATATGGACAACATCTTGGCTGAGAGCTTGTGGGTCACCAAGGATTTGAGTGTGGCACAGTGCAGTGCTGCAGGGAAAAAGGGAATATAAATTATCCAAGAATGAACTCAGCTTGAGTTCAAGATGACCTTCAAATGGAAGCGAGTTAGGAAATACGTTGTACAGATATTTCTCAAATTTACAGTACACTATATTAAAACTAGCAAGCAAACTAATGATTTTATTTTTTTAGATTAAAAAAACCAACAAAAAAAGAAAACACACAATATTATCAAGCCATGTTTGCTTTGGTGTAGCTACAGTAATAATGGAAATGCAGCATTTCTCTTTGCCAAAAAAGGCAGAAAGAGGAAAAGATAACCACCTCTAAAAATGGTCACTGAGGTCACCTGAGCAGAACAAGTAATTGCAAACAAAATGGCATGTAAGATAGGAAAGGAGAGATTGCATGGGAGTTTTCTATGGCATTTCTGAGAGGACAACAACTTGCATGGAAGTAATAAACTCTATCTAATATTTCATTCTGTAATATGACTTGTTGCTCTATCTCTGCTTTCTCTTAATTCATTTTAGCACCAACTTTCAAACTTTTGAATATATCTTTGCTGAAATTGTGAGTTGCAGAGAAAGAGAAGTTGTTAAAATGTTTTTCCTCTTTCCCCTAAACTAAATATTTAATATCAGTTCCCTACTCTCTGCTGAAGAATTAGGAAATGCAAGTCCAGTTTCACCATTATCAGTACAATATCTCGTCCCAGATGGGCCAGAACTGGTGGTTTTACCTCAAAAGCAAACTGCTACTGGCTGTCAACTCTCTACCTCAGGCTCCAGGCCCATCAGCATTCATTCCAAAATTCCCAGAGCACAGGAGAGTCCATTAAAGTCAGACAGACACATGCCAATAAGTAACTCCAGACTGGAAAGGCCTCGGGATGGGATTCCCATAAACCAACACAAAACCTGATGCAGTTCAAACTGCACAGAGATTATTTCCAAATCTAGCAGTTTTTCCAAGCTGAGCCTCTCGAGTTTTCACGTTGCAGGTGAACATTCCCTTAGTTCCAAACCAATACCGAGGGCTAAACTGAATTCAGACCAGAAATATTGCAGAGAGCTTTTAATTCAGGCAGCAAAAGAGCGCTGGCACAAGCCTTTATCCCACACCACCTTTTGATTTCTCAAACCAATACTAAGCCTGAAGGGGTTTATACCTTTAGAAGCACAAACTACCACCACCTGTGGGAACCAAAGGAGGAGAAAAAGAAGAGAGGAGAAGGCAAGAAATTAGGAGTTTGTCCAAAGGCTTGAAAATAGAAAGCAGAATTAAGAGGTCTAGTCCTGGCAAAGTGCAGCATAACTGCACATTTATCTTGCACCAGTATTAATGATGGCACAAGGGAAAAGCTTAAGAAAAATCAGAAACAGAACATTCACAGAATTTTTTTCATCTTGCTTTTTAGAAGAATTGGACTTGAATGTCTCTCCAAGCTCTTCTGCTTAAAAGTAGGCCCAAAATTTATAAATTTTGACGTTACTGTCCTTTCAAAGGGTATGGACAGAGCATTATTGTTCAAATAAAACTGTTGGCCCTCCTCTTCATCCCTCAATCACACAGGATCTTACTTAGTCCTGTAAGTCTGAGGTTGTGTTTTCCCACAAGGTGTCACCATAGATTAGCTTCCCTGGAGGTCTTTATCAAAAGAAGTTTTATTTTTACTTTTAGGTTGTAAAGAAAACATTCAGAGTCTGAAGGCAGTACTAGAAGCATGTATTAAAGTACATAACTTTGTAATGGAATAGGTCCAATTAAAAAACATTGCAATGGAGTAAAGCAACATCTATTTTTAGAAGTGGAGCAAAAAGAAGAAACTGGAAAAGAATTTCCTATTTCTTTTGCTTAATACAAAATCAACTTTGAAACTTCCCAGAACATTTTCCTCATTTCCCCTGTGTTTAGTGATTAGTCTCATATGTGCACAGCACATTAGGAATTCTCTCTCTCCTAAGCACTAGATTGTGCAACTAAGAAACCTTGTATGTTTAAGTTATAATTTCAGCTCTGATATTAAAATGTGTTTAGAGGTGAGTCTGTGCTCCCATGGGAAGCCAAAAGCAGGGTCCTTGTGAATAGAAGAGCTTGTCTTGCCCTTCCATCTCAGTCATGAAACTATCTCAGTTACTAAGACTGAGATAGTTTCAATGGCTTGCTGTGTGTGCTGCCTGTTCTTTCTGTTCAATGGAATCAAACACTAGAAATGGAGGAGTCTTTATAAGCTAAATACAATGTTTTGATTAAACATTTGTCCTCATCTACTTAGCACTGTGGTGTCTGGATTAGAAACCACCACGAGAGAATACTTAAGTCCTCAAACCCTCTTTCCCACATGCTCCGAAGTTCAATTCCTTGTTTTCACTGAAGTAAAATTCACTGGAGTGCATCTGTATTGAAAAAAAACAGAGTGCAGCTGGATTTTGGTCTGAGTGTTTTAGTGATCTGCCTGTTAAATACATTTAGCTTGTCAATGGTGTTGTTGGTGCCCCGTTGGCATTTGATTAGACATCAAGATGGGGTGAACTGATTGGAACCTTCCCCCATATCCCCACCTGTAAGAGACAGACAGACACTTCCCCCATCCATGTCCTTCTCCCCTCCTCTCACCTGCCTCTTGGGAGCTGCACACACTCATTATGGATAGGAGATTGATGGACAATAACAGTGTCACAGTGCCATAAACTGGCTTTTAGTAACATGATCTCTGCAGACCAAAAAGCTTGAAAAGCAAAGAGAAATATTTCGTTGCTGTTTTGTACACCGTGGCAGCAGAGTAGGCAATCTGATTAAAAAAAAGGAGATGAAGCAAAAGATTCTGTTCCTATGGGCTACTTTTCACAGCAGACCCACCTTGACAACATTTCTGGTGCCACTGAGTGAAGGAAGAGGTGTCACTTGGTATTTTATTTTGCTTTTTATTTTAAAGGAAGTCCCAGATTCTTTACCCAGACTGGTGATTGCAGCACAACCTAGGATTAATATATAAGATAATGTATAAGAAAAAACCCCTGACATAATTTCTAAAAAGATAGAGGAAAATTTCCCATGAAAGCACATGAAATTTTATGTCTAATGCTTTAAAATGCTTTAAAACGCTTTTTATGTCTATGCTTTAAAAATGACCAGTCTTTTAAGTGGCATTGAAGACTCCTGTCCCTGAAGGAAGTTTCCTTTTTCTCTTTCTTGTCAGTTAGTGCCAACTCCATACCCTGCAGGCAGGTGGGTCATGCAAAAAGGGGAGCACAGGGCTCACCTGCCTCTGTCTGCACTTTTTGTTACAACCCTTGGTAGTTAAAAGGCTCCTGCCTTGGCTGTGGGACATTTGATTTTCACTTGAAAATCACAGCACTGTCAGAAAATCAAGATCTCAAGCAACTTCACCAGAGCTGGAAAGTCAGAATGAGTCATTTCAGGTGCACGGGTGAGACAGTGAAATCTCTACACCCACAGATGAAGGTGCTTGTCAGACACCTCTCAGCCCCAAAGATGGAATGTGGGGTGGGCTCTACCACTTGCCCTGGGGGGGCATGAAATGCAGAGAGATGTCAAATAGGAGCAGGTAGTGAGGAGTGAAAATGAAAACATTTCCAGTCATGCCTAGAGGCAAACATTTCTATTTTTTTCCTTTCATCGAAAGGAAAATTTGTGCTTTCCTGGATGCAATTATCTGATAACTAGAAATGAACATTATTAGAAAGAAAAACAGGCTGTGGAAAGGCATTTTCCTGCTTGTGCCTAATATTTCAGGGTTACATTGTTTTAATCAAACAAATCACCCAGAGGAGCTGCAGAGACATTTTGGGTGACCCATCCAGGAGATGTGTCACCATTTATACAATTTGGCACAAAACAGCACAAAGCAAAGCTGTTGTCCTGCAAGTGCCATCACAGCAAGGGTTCAGAATTAACAGTTGTTCATGTCATGGTTTTGTCACCAGTACAGTAACACTGTTTCTTTGTCCCAGCAACACCAAAACCATCAGTTTAGTTTTCTTCAAAAAAGAGGAATTTAGACCCTTTTGCAATATGGATCCCTCGAGAATAGCTGAATGAGGGGATGCTTGATAGAAAATAAACTCCCTTCATAGAAGAGGTAAATAAAGAGTCAGTGTGGTATTTGCTCTCACAGAACTGATGGAGTGAAAAGGAAACCCAGTGGTTTTAGGTAGAGATGATCCCCTCTTCGAGTAGGAGATGACTTTTTTCAGTCCCAGTTTTTGTGTTGTCTGAAAATATCCACGTGCCTGAAAATAAAAAAAAAAGGAATTCTTGCTGCAAGTAGTTTGGTCTTGAAAATACAACATTGTCTACTTCAATGCCTTTTGCAGTGGAATTTATAATCAGGTAGTTAGATCCGTATTTATTAAACATTTGTACTCTCAGAAAACATTAAAAGGAACTTTCCTCACCACTAGAAGTGTTATTTGTCACTTGAACTCCAGTACATAGTTCCCCTCTTCTCAGTCACCAAAATAAAAACAAAATTCAGGCACCAAACTTGGAAGTGTTTTTTCTGTGCTTTGACAACTCGGAGAGGGCATTTCCCACCCACTGTGTGTCTTCTGGGTGAATCACTTGGCTGTGCTGAACCATAACCTGCCTTTGGCTCATTTTTGACAACTGCAAAGGCAGAGCTGACCCTTTAATCTTCCAGGATAGTATTTCTCCAGTTAAATGCTGCATTTGCTCCGTGAGTTAAGGTCTTCACTGGTGGGTTGACCATCTGCCACTTGTTCTCCTCTTTCAGTTCTTCGCAGTAACACATGCCCAGGGAAGGGATCTAGGAGAGAAGTTACCAGCAGAGTTACCAGCAGGGTCATTGCTTGGGCATGAAGGGGGGCCTTTGCTACAGAAGAGAGCAGATCCTGATATTCTGTCTCTTCTGAAATGAACTAAAACCATTCTGGAGGCGTGAGGGGTGAAAGGTGAACTTATCTCTCCACATTCATGTTTGGCTTTGATGACCAGAATATATTCACCCCTTCTTATGCATCGACAGTGGTAGTAAAAATATATCTAAATATATCTAAAGACTGAATAAAACTGTAGGTTACACTCACCATGAGGAGGAGAAGGAAGGCTCTTAGCCCTGTTTCACAGAACCATGGAATCACAGACTGTTTTGGGTCAGTTCCAACCCCCTGCCATGGGCAGGGACACCTTCCACTAGCCTGGGTTGCTCAGAGCTCCATCCAGCCTGGCCTTGAACACTTTCAGGGATGGAGCAACCACAGCTTGGGCAACTTGTGCCAGGGCCTTACCAACCTCATAGTAAAGAATTTTTTTCCTAATATCTAATCTAAACCTACTCTCTTTCAGTTTGAAGCCACTCCACCTTGTCCTGCCACTCCTGGCCCTTGTAAATAGTCTCTCTCCATATTTCTGTAGTCTCCCTTTAGGCACTGGAAGGCTGCAATTAGTTCACCCCAAAGCCTTCACGTTTCCAGGCTGAAAGGAAGGAGGATAGCTCCAGGTTTCCAAATGTGCCTCTGGGCTGTAGGTGTTACATGGCATTGGCTTTCCGGGGGAGTTGGTTGAAAATCTTCTCCAAAGACATAACTGCTAGTCACATACAAAGCCTCCCAGATGAAATCCTTCTCTTGACCTCCAGTGCTTTGCTAAAACTGCGTGAGATTCCCTTTGGAATGAGAAAGCTGACATCATTGGTATTGGTGTGCTCACATGTCTCCCTGCACAAGCAGGCTCCCTATTAGAGGTACAATAAAACAAAACAAAAGCTTCCCGATGGCAAAGAATCCTCTTACCTTCCGTACCATCTGGGCAAAGTCACTGCTGTCTCTGCTGGGGAGCCCCACCAGAGGCCGGGTAAAAGATGCCAGGGAAGAGCCGTGGCCCACGATGAGGATGATGCCTGGTGCACCCAGAAAAAGCAAAGAGGAGTAGTAAGGGAGCTGCAGCACGGTCAGGCTCCTCATCAGCAGATGGGTATGAGGTGCTTTCGGGGCTGTTCATCTCTCCAGACCTTTTTGATCATGTGGCTGGGTGTATTGTGTCAGGCAGAAAAAAAATCAGATGTGTTGTAGCACATCAGCTAGTGAGAGAAGGAGTTTACCAGTGATAAAGAAAAAAGCTTTCCAGAAAAGTGTATTATCTTTTGCTGAGCTACGACCCAATGTAGAAAGTCCAAGAAAAGAGCATACTCTTGCAATTTAGTACTCTACTGTCTCTGTTTAATTTTAGTTTTTCTCATTTGTAGCTCATAAATTGCATGTATTTTTACTTCAGTGTAGCCCAGGACTTTCACTCAGACTACTTTAAGCTTTGTGCAGTACCAACAACTCACATTAAGTGTGATTCTGCTGGCAAATCTCTGCCACTTCCTGTTTCTGAATGTCTGAGAGAATATACAGAGATCTGAAACCTTCACCTTTGCTGGGGCAGGCGGTGATGATCTGTTTCATAACCACAGAGCTTCGGCTTAAATAGTCTTCATAACTTTCCGAGGGCATCAGAGAAGAGAGTGGGAAGTTACCCCTGACAACAAAACCACAAATATGTTAATCTAGGTGTCTGCTGGGAGGCTGATAGCACCACTGAGTGATTACACCAGAGAAAAGGCACTTGGTTAAAAACTTTGTCTGCTGTCTTGGCTGACACACTGTGACCTCAGCTTGCCTGGAGCATTAGCTTTCCACTGGTCAAATGGATAGTAAAGGCTTTCACTCCCAGAGTTAAAAAGAAGGTGTTTCCAGGAGAATTTATCGCAATGTATCCCTCCTAAGCACCTGAGCACTTCTGCTGAGACCAGGTATTTCTTCTTTCTTTTATATGCCAGGGCTCTTCCTGCACTGAATATTTTTCAAAAAAGTAAGAGTCAAACCGCTGTGAATCAGGGAAGCCTCACAGGACTGGTGGGGCTTGGGTCAATGGACAACATTCCCCCTGCACAGACCCATCCTAGGGTTCCACAGCAGCTTCCAGGACACCAGTTCTGCCCAGCCCCAGGAGGAGGGCTGGGGACTGCTCCAGGCCAGCAGCAGCAGGGAAGAACCTGAAGGGCCCTGATGTGCCCTGAGGTGCCAAGGGTAGGTGGCTGGGAACACCAAATTCCCACTGATGTGAGACCCTGTCAGCCTTCTGAGATCTGCAGGACAGGCAAAATAGGCAGCAGGACCACAGTCATTTGCTGCCTCTCACCAGACTCCTGTCTTTGATACCTACCCACTCAGCTGATGCTTGAACCAGGGCTTTTTGGCAACAGAATAAAACCTCTCCAAACTCATGTCATCCATATAATCTGTCTTTTCCAGGAATGGGAAGTGTTCACTGCTACAGCTGGCAAATCCTTAGCCATGTGTTGTGATACAACAAAGGGTGTCAATATTTTTCTACAAACAACTGTCCCCCCTTGCCCTGACTTGACTGTCTCCTTATTCAGTGAACAGGCAGGAATGAGATTAGATTAATATATTGCAATAAGGTGTGGTATCATAGTGTTCTTTCACAGGTGAGTCCTCAGTACATTAAGTCATCACAAATGGCAGAAGTAGAAAGTATGTAAAATTTAATATTAATCTTGGTTAGATCAGACAAGTCTAGATTGGGGTGCTCAAAACTGGTCTCCATTTTGGCAGAGCTGCAATTTTTTTTTTTAATGTGTTGTCCTGTTGGCATCTTTGTCCCTTCAGCATTAATCATGCTGTTAACCAGCTGTCTTGCCCCAGAACTGAGCATCTCCAGCACCAGCCCAGGTGGCCTCCAGGTTAAATACCAATAGGAGTGCTCATCCCAGGCTGAGCACTCTCACTTAGAGTGCTGTGTCCAGCTCCGAGTGCTACAGGCCAAGTGACACGAGGATCAACAAGCAAAAATCCAGAAAGGCCCTGTTAACAGGGGTCCAGAAAGCACAGCCCACAGGGGAGCACAGGAAGAGTTCAGCTCAGAGGAATGGCTGAGAAGGACATGATAACAGTCTGCAAAGGGATGTTGTGGAGAGGGAAGGTTCTGTACTCCATGCAGAGGATGAAGAGGAAAGAAATAAGGAGATTTCACAGCAACTTGAAGTTATTAACAGCAGGAACAGCCAAGGCAGAGTTTATTTTGTCCTGCTTTGGGACAGAGAGCACAGACCAACCTCTGCTTCTGTGAGAGTGTGAGAGGAGAGGGAGGCAGAGTTAATCCCACCCAGCTGCCTACAACTCAAGTGTCTGGCAAGGTCAGTGGAAATAAATAAAGTCCTTCAGAGGGAAATTCATGCTATCCTAAGTGCCTGACACAGGTTATCTATGATGAAAAATCAGTGTCTCGGGGGTCCCCTTCTTTCCACCATCAAGAAGGCTGCTAGGTAACCATCACAGCCCAGGCACCCAGCTCCTGGGTGGTTTCATCTCAGCACACACCATGTGAGAAGCAAGTATTTCAAGTGCTCTCACGTTGCCTCTTAGTGGCACTGGAAACAAGAAAATTTGAAACTGGTCCACTGCTGACAGGGAACAATCAGGGACCTAACCCAGCTGAAGGTTGTCATTTGCACGAGTGAACATGGTCAAACCAGACCCTGGGACCTGAGGGTTTTTAACCCTGCACGTGGTGGGAAGAAACTGGCAACACACGTGCAAGTTTATAGTTCATCCATCCCATTTTTGCCTGGACCTGAGTGAGCTGGGAGGGGCCTGAACACTGTAGTTAGCATTGCTTCAGAGCTTCCCTTCTGGGCTGCTCAATGCTGTCACTTGCATGCTTTCTTCTGAGGCAGGTGATTTTGCACAAAAAAAAAAACAACGTAGGGAAAACAGTCTGTTGGTGGAAAAAAAAGCCACACCAGAAAACCCTGTACTCCAAGAAAATGAAGGATTTTGTTCCTTCATGCAATTTCAAATGCTTGTCTGTAAGAAATGCATTAAGACATAAGAGGTTTCCTTTCCCCCTTTCTTGAATATGTGGGAAATCCCAGAGACACTTGCTTTTATCAGCTGAGTAATTTCCTGGATCTGGCTGTGCACTGCAAACACAGAGCAGCCTGGTTTGAGAGCAAGATGAGGAGCTAGGCTGAAGTGGAGCCTCATCATTTCCTGCCAGGGTGTGGTTTGCAAGTGCTCAGAAAAGGCATCACCTCTCACCCCACCAAGTTATGAGGGCCCCAGAAAGTCCTTGCTGAGCACAGTATTAATATTTAGGAAAATTAAAATAAAAAAACCCACAACCTCTCAAACATGAATTATAGTGAAACACTGTTGTCCTGCCTGTCCCCAAAATCAGGACAGGGGGCTCATGTCAGGCTCACCTCTCCCTCCCCAGACCCTGCATGCTCTGCCCCAGGGTGCACAGAATTTGATCAGGATCACTCCATCTTTGCAGTGTTTGTAATGATTTATGACATATAAAAGGATAAGAAATCTTAGGGGAAAAAAACTCCACAACTTTATCAGCTAGAAATGGAACAATTACCTGTAACTTGTATCTATGTTGTAAGATGCCTCTGCCAGTTCTGCCACAGTCATGAAGTTAGGGATTACTTTGCTTGCTTCCCACTTGGTCCATTCAAACAGACCTGGTTCCACCCTGATTTTGACTTTTTGATTTAATTTAAGCCCTGCAAGAACAAGAAATACATCTTAGGAGAAAGGTACACCCAAAGTGCTGCATTCAGGCTATACATTCTCCCTTGTTTGCTGCAGTACTTTCATTAAAGAAAACAAATTACTTATTGTCAAACAAAAGAGGATTGTGTTGATTAAATGAAGGCACTGTTATATTCTTGTCTGACTAATGTTAAGACAATTCAAATTATTATTATATTATTATTATTATCATCATCATCATAATTTCTGAAGCTCGCCCTCTTGTGATGCTCTGCTAGAAGAAAAAAAAATTGAAATCTGAATAAACTTTGGACAGGAAATGTTTTTACCATTTTTATATAGCATTTTGCTCAGTGTTCCACAGTGGGGCAGTAAATTGTCTGATGGTGTTAGAAATGGACTTCCCTTGTCAAAAGACACATTTTTTATTTTATTGAAAAGGGACAGGAAATGAAAAAAGAAGAGAGGAAAAGGAAAGGTGAGAAAGAGGAGGAAAGAGGTTCTACAATATGAAGGCATTAAAATAGTTTGGCTTGCAAAAGAAAGGAAGAAATCTGTCTCTCCTGATTCAGATCCTTCAGAGCACTGGAAACATCTGCTTTTTGGCTCCAAAGGTTTTCCAGCAGAGGTGACAGTGGTGATTTGATGAGCAGCTACCAATGTTGAATTCAACCTGATGTGAAACACCTCCGTTTCATACAACATTAGATCACATTTAACTGGTGAGGACTGGATTTAATGGGATTATATCCCACCAGACTGCACACACAGCAGCAGATTTGTTGCCGCCTGCGTTATCAGCAAGTCAAAACCACCTTGACTTCCCTACTTAAAGATAGCCACTAATAACCACAAAATCTTTTTATTTGCTTGTCTCAGAGACTTCACAGAAGTTTGATGAAGATATTTTCGCTGTGGCTGGTTTTGGTGCCTTACCCTGCAGCACGTGTTGAGCTGTCTGTACACAGCGGAGGGCAGGGGACGAGTACACATAGCTGACCATCACCTCCTGGTCCAGCAGAGCTTCCCCTGGATGGGAACAACCAGGTGTGACAGGTGAGAAACTACTACAACATACTTCCTGAAAAAAACCCCAACAGCTTGTAGCTTTGCACTTTCATTGACGTGAGATCCATTGACAGTCCCTTTCTATTCATTTTTTCACACTACCTGCTGACTGAGCTCATTAAAAAGCTCGTTCTGGTGGAAACAGCAAGTTTAAAGTGAGTGTTGGAAAGATAACCACAGAAGAATCACTCCAAATCTGCAAACAGCAGTTAGGCATTTGGCTGTCCCCACATACCTGAACCATCAGAGACAGGCATTTGCACCAGGCCGGCACCGTCACAGTCAGCACCTTGCTCAGGGAGCACAAGCAACTTCATCTGGTGAGTGAATTGAGTCAGACTAACCCACACCACCCATCCTTCATCTCCCTGTGACAATGTGACCACACTCTGCTGACCATGAAGCTGCTTCCTCTGGTCAGACCCTTCACTCCTCACTGCACATTCAGTGACAACTGCACAAGCCATTAATCACTTGCAGACAAGCAGAAGGGCACAAACAGTGTTGTAGCTTCTTTCTTCCAACTTTCTTTGCCAGGAACTGGCAGTTTGGGCCTCAAAGACAAGCAACCAGCCGTGTCCTCTATTGTACTATTTGAGATCTTGCAGAGAAGCCTAACCACAGTGAGTGCTGGTAGGAAGCTTTCCTATCACAAGCCAGCATGAGCTTTGGCAGATGGTGGCAGCCTGCTTCCCAAACCCTTAGATTTGCAATAGGATATTATCCAGCTTACCTATAAGCCTTGATTGGAAAATACCACAGCAAGATAAAGGAGGATCATTTTCAAACTGCTTCATGCTGTCTTTCCTCTTTGGCAGGGCAGAGGGGAAGTTCAGATCTGCTCTGTAGTATTTTCCTAAAAAGAGATGGGAAATTTTGCTGTGGCACAAGGGAGGCAACAGCTGTATTATGTCAGTACTGCAGACACAGCCAGTATCTCACTGATGAAAAACATCCAGTGCTATTACCTTAAAGGGGTCACATTTTAAGGTCACAGCACTGGCTTGGGGAACCACCTGTCCTAACAGAATAGCACCTCTTCTGCCAGCTCAGAAGGAGCAAATGGGGAGGAGGAGAGGCAGAACAGGAAAGCATGAGAATTCAGCTTTGTGGGGCTCAAGTGAAACAAAAAACTCCATATTCTTTTACCATTGCCAAAATGACAGAAACCCAACATTTACACTGAAGAAAAACGAAAACAATGCATTGATTGTACAGCCAGAAGGTGCCCACCCTCCTCCTCTGATGTGGATTTCACCCACTGAACATAGGGAATCTCCAGCATAGCAAAGGTGTGACTTTCAGCATAAAGCTCTTGCTTCTGAACTCATACCTTCTTGTTCCCCTCCTTCCTCCTGACACATTTCCCTGTTTTGTGTCAGTTTTCTTCACCTGAAAACATACTCTTTGGTGTTTTTTTGTTTTCTTTGTTTGTTTGTTTTTTGGTTGTGTTTGTTGTTTGGTTTTTTTTTTAAGAGAGAGAGGGAGAAGGCCAGGAAATTTGGATTTTAATTTACGTCACTTGCTGGCATTTCATTTCCACCACAGGTTGCTCTTGCTCACCTTCCCCAGGTTGGACTAGTGATGTGTTGTGACTCTGATCAAGAGACCATAATTCTGACTCAGTCATGGAAAGGTGGAGGGGTCTGACGACCTCCACCTTCTGCAGTGAGTGGTGGTAAATGTGATTTTGTGATTTGTTCATCCGCCAGTGAGACACACTTCTATTGGTAGCACAAGGGCTTTGCTTGTCTGCAGGGTTTATTGAGCATAAGCATGAAGGACTTGGGGATGTTATGACCTGGTTAGGTGGAGGTCAAAGCAGTCAAAGCTGGGCCTGCCTTGCAATGCTATTCACTATTTTGTGTCCATGTTTACAATAACGGGTAGAAGATTGAATCTCTTGTACCCATTACGGGGGTGAATTAGCTCTGGTTTGCTAAGATCCTCCTGTTATCTCACTCACCATCTGCAGTCAGGCACTGCTGGAGCCAAGACTTGCCAAAGACCTGGTCAACTCTTTCCCCGTGGCGCATCACCAGCACCGCTCTGCGCAGGGGGCCGTTCTGAGGCAGCTGTGGGAAAAGGGGTTTTCATTATGATGTTACACATAACCTGCATTAAAAGTCTGGATTCCCGGACAGGGTGGATGTAATAGATGCCTGTCTTTAGGACAACAATAAGCCTGACTCGCTCTCCACTGAAGGCAAGAGAAAGAAACAGAATCATAAAATCATTAAGGCTGGAAAAGACGTTCAGGACATCGAGTCCAACCTTTGATCAATCAACACCTTGTCAACTGAACGACAGAGCACTGAGTGCCACGTCCAGTCATTCCTTGAACACCCCCAGGGATGGTGACTCTACCACCTCTCTAGGCAGCCTGTTCCAATGCTTGGCCACCATTTCATTGAAGAAATTCTTCCCAGTGTCCAACCTGAACCTCCACTGGTGCAGCTTGAGGTCGTTTTGTCTTGTCCTGTCAAAGGTCAGATCCCCGACCCCTGTGGGCTACACGAGGTTTTAACTCTATTTACACTAGTGAAAGGTAGTGCTGATAACAGATCTTTCAATCCCAGTGTGGGAAGGAATTACAACTTTAATTTCTATCATATGGTTGATATAAACAAAAAAAAAAAAAAAAGGAAAATTAGCAAAGATTTAAGTGACAATGCCCTTTTCTACATCAGGATTAACACCAAGCTTCTCCTTCTTTTCCTAATGAAAATAGTACTTCTGATTTTCATAACTGTGTGGCCAAGTCAACAGTGAACCCAGATCTTCTATGAGGCTGCTTTTTTTTTTTTCTCAGACTGCATGGAATTACAAATAAATGTTAAGCAGTTTGAGGTTAGTGTACAACGCACATTAAATATGGACGAGAACATGAGGAACAGGTCAAAGGCTTTAAAACTTTAAAAACTGCATTACTGCTGCAGCCTTGAGTGCATCTTCAGCAGCAGAGAAGGAAATTCTTAAGAAGCTTTATGAGATGGCTATTCATGTATTCTGTTAAACACCATTGCATTTCTGCCATGAAACACCAATCAACCGCCACAAGATCAGAGTTTAAAACCAAGGTTTTGTGGTCTTCCTCTTCTACTTGAGAGGAAACCAGAGGCCAGGAAGACTCTAGACTGGAGAGGTGCCCATCTGCACAACATGTTCCTCGGGCCAAGTGGTGGCTCTGCCACAGATCTGACCTAGATAAGTGAGACCAAGAGCAACCAAGAGCCAGAGGAAGGGGATGTGACCTGTTCAGAATTTTCTGTCCCACAGTCATACACTGACAGCATCCTGCAGGCCCCAGGTGGAAGTTCCCTCCAGGTGCCCTCAAGTTTCTCTGACATTAACACAAACAAGCCTGGGGTTATCCCCCAGCACAGCAGGAAGAGAGGCTGTGGGGCCAGAAAGCCAAAGGAGTTTCTGCACCATGTCAGTGTGCTGGAAAGGACCATCTTGGCATCCCTGACAGCCAGAGCCAACAGTGCAGTGCAGGTGCAAACGTGCTCTAGGTAAAAAAACAGAGTCATTATTTGCTTTGTTCTTTCTACCAGAAGACCAGTGGAAAACACTGTGAAAAACTGGTAGCTGTTGATTTTGAAAGTCAGACAAAAGTGTAATCCTATCAGTGCTGCTAACCACTCCAGCTAGCTGTTCTGGGCTGTTATTTGCATTAGCTACACATCTAAAAAAAATAAAGAAGAAAAATAAACATTTAAATGTGATCTGGGACAATGGAAACCATGAAGATGACAGCTGTAGAATCTGGACATAAGAGCAAAAATGAACAATGAGCCTAATTCAGATAGAGTTGCTCTGCCTTGAACCCATATGGGACTCAGGAGAAGTTGTGCCTGTGTCTCACTTGTCAGACTTGTCTCCATACCTCTGCAGAGCTTGCCCAGAAAGGCTGTGCTAAGAGAAACTGGAGCAGGGAATTCATGTGTTGTGCCATTATGACAGGAACAAAAAGAGTGTCATGAAAGGCAAGAGGGTATACATCATATATACACTACAAAATATTTATGAGATACTATACCATACAATAAGAGCGTGTGTGTGTACATGTATATATATATGCATTACAACATAACATGAAAATGTGAGGGAGGAAAGGGAAACATTTACTAAATGTACATTTACATTTATTATTACCCTTACTTTTAATTAGTAATTTATCTGCACAAGCATGTGGCAAAGATAAGAAATGGAAAAAACAACTACCTGAATAGAAAGTGCATTGGTTCCACTCCTTGACATACTTGGATTATGGGCTTCTCCATTCAGCTTTACATTAGATTCCCTTTCAGTTTGGGTGAAGGATCTTGAAGCTGTCCCAAAAACATATTCCCTGCAGAAAAAGCAGAAGCAACACACACACACACAAATATATGAGCACACACACAAATAGTAGAGATTTTTGAGTCATGATGATGTCTACAGGCACTTGTAAATCAGGATTCATGTTCCATTCAATGCTTCTTGCACACTTGCAATCCACTCCATCACTTTGCTCTTGATTTAGAATATGAACTGATGGCACATATTGGGTGTAACCCTGCTAAAGTGGGACCTTCAAGCAGAAAACACTACCTGGTTGCCTCCTCTCTGCCTCTGAGGGTTCAGCAAGAAATGCATCTAAACCTCCCTGCTTAGAAAAATCAGCTCTAATCTACAAGCAGCATCAGCAGTGCTGTCAGCTGCAGAGTGAAGTGCAGGAAGCCAGGCAGGTGCCTTCTGATGGAGGGTAAATCAACAAGATGAGGGTACTCTCAAGGTGGTAGAGCAACCTTTGTGTGGCTTCATTTCAAGTTAACTTTCAGAGCCCTTGAAATGAGAAAAGAGAAGAAAGCAGAGAGCCAGGCTGAAGGCTCAGCCTGCCTGGCAGAATGTGGTCTTTTAAAATTCATTAGGGTGTTCAGGTTGTTCAGGAGCAAACAGGGGTCATCCCTCTAGCAGCTGAACTTGTGAACTCTGGGTGTCTGAGGGTGCATGTCCTGCCTCTTCTCTTTCAGAAGGTGTATTATCATCCCACCCAGACCCTCAGTACCCCACCCTCCTCTCCTCTGCCCACGGCTCCCGGTGAGGAGGAACACCTAAAAATAAAACCAAAGTGGCTGACGTAAAGCAACACCCACAAAATCCTGAACTCACCTGTGCTTAACCCACGTGTCTGACTCGTGGGCCTTCTCAGTGTAGTTTTCTGGAAGGAAACCCCTGCAGCCGGTGCGGTGCGAGGTCCCGACCACCCAGCCCTCGCTCACGTCGCACTGGTGCGTCGGGTCAACGTAGATGAAATCCCCGGCGTTGATCATGAGCTCATCAATGTTCTGGGGCTTGTACTGGAAGAGGGCCCTCAGCCTCTGCGGGGGAACATGCAGCAGGGTCAGGATGCTGGTTCTGCAGCAGCTCGGGGGATGCTTGTTCACCTCTCGTGGACACCGCAGTGGGTTTTATTTTTCGCTCTGCAACGTGCTCTTTGGTGGCAGACAAAAAGGAAGACTCTACCACTCTTGCAGTATGTGTAAAAAAGGCACTTGGTTTTCATAAAAATACTTTCCCTCCCCCCCCCCCCCGTAACAAGCACAGACTTATTTGAAAGCAAACACAGCAAAAGCGTTATCAGCTACTTTTGTGATCACTTGCAGCTCTCCCTGAGCATGACTAAAATCCAGTGTGAGACCTGAGACAAAGCGATTTACTGACCTGGCAAAAAACTGTTGATCATTCCATAATTTAAAATTAGAAATGAGAACTGGAAAAATGTGGACCGGTTTTAACAAATAGTCTGTCAAGCAGAAAATCGTTAATGAGAACTGAGCCTGCGCAGTTTTCGTCATGGCTGGAACAAACAAGAAAACTAATTTTGCTGAGTGGAATTTTACTGCAAAACTCTAAACTGAAAAATGCTAGCAAATACTCAATGATCATGGTTTCCTGTCTCTTTTAATTTTTCATGCCGTGGTAAGATTATTTTTTTTTCTGATGGAGTTTGGAATTAGATCTTGAGACATGCAGGTCAAGCAGCCTACCATAAAGGTATTGTCTACTGATCCACGAGTCCAGTTTTTCAATCCAAACAGGCAATTGAAACAACCATGCTCTTTGAAACACTGTGCTGACCGTGCACTGATTTTCTTAAGGAGGGACATAATGTAGCAAAGAGTCTGACCACAGGCTCAGGAAATTCAATAAATGTGATTAAACAGTACCTGGTAATGCACAAAACGCATGTCCCGTGAGTAGAGAGCAGCCACCCACTGGCAGGGCTCCCCAGGGTTAATGCATTTGGCCAGTTGTTCCAAAGTCTTCTGATGGTGAGGATAAAACTTGTGAGCCAGGGTAAGGTGGAACTGCTTCAGACAGGGCTTCACATGGCAGTCTAGGGATGAAACAATAACATCACAATGTAGAAACAAAGGCCATTTAAAGCTCTTTTTGTTTTATACCACATGCTTTGCATGATGCAGGAAATATCACAGTAACTAGTGGTAGAGTAGATCTACTACTACGTCTGCTAAATAATGGTTTTGAAGAGTGTCATGGCTTTAATATGCCAAAATAATTCACAAACACGGACTAGATTTGTTTCCTGGCTTCGCATGGGAGGAAAAAAAAGCACAGGGTTTGACATTCCTCTTGGAACGTCAGTGGAGTGGGTATTAGGCAGAGACAATCATTTCAGCTTCTAGACAAAAGCGCTGTGTCTTCAAAGTCTAAAACATGATCCTGTAGCCACTTTGCTTTCAAATCTGGGGGAGGAAAGGGTGCTCGCTGGCAGTAAAACATCAGCTAAGCTCCCCTGGAGACACAGCAGAGGTTTTCAGTACTGTGCCTAAACATTTGTGCTATGACTCACCCATCTTCCCTCTGATGTTGGCCCTACCTGCCAGGGCCGAAGCCTCTGATGAGAATGCCAGAGCAAAGTCTTTGAGGACGTTGGCATGGGTGTCATCAATGAAGAAGCCAAGGTAGCTGGGGGATGCATGTAGTGTTAGGGAAATGGATGGTGGAAAGCAGTGGGAAAAGCTGTCACCGACCCGCTTTAGGGTGTCATACAATAATTCCACTTTCTGGTCTTCACACTGAAAGAAAACAGAGGAGGAGGAGCAGGTTTTACCCACCAGCTCAACAGCCAGCACTGTAACCTCTGCTATACAGTAGAAAACTATGGGGCATTAAACTGCCTGAGAAACACAAAATACCTATGAATTTGCCTGGAATTCCTGGCATTAAAATCAGTAATATCAGGCATTTTGATCAGGGTGTTGCCCTTGTTCTGTAACAGGAGACAGAGCCTTCAACCTGAGGTGTATATAGCCTGGGTAGGAAAGGATTTTACCGCCTGACAGGTGTGCAGCAACTTCTCTGAAATGAGGAAGGGATCATGACTTCCCTCTTCAATTCTAAGTAATAATTTGTGTTATTGTTACCCTGAAGTCCTTCGCTGAAATCGCTCCTGCCAAAACTCCAAGATTTCAGACGCTGAGCAACACACCCAGCAAAATTCCTGAGGCATCTTTGTCAATGTGATCCAACCACAGCAAAATAAGGGATTGTACAGAGCCACGCTTCCTTGAGAAAGTTGCAGTTAAGCAATATAAGAAGTGAAGAGACAAATGTGGGATTTGTGCCATCCAGGCCAGAGGGAGGAGGGGATGCAGGGGGCACTGGGCAGATTGGGTGTAGGGGGGGCAAGGGCAGGGGGGAACCTACACCAGGGCAAGTGCCAGGAAACTACAGGGCTCCTCCTGGGGCTGACAACTCTGGGAGCTGCAAAATACACGGGAAGCTGGGAAACAGAAGAGGGCAGGTCAGGAAAAGGAGGTGGGAGCCGGGTCAGTGAGTCTCACTTTCTGCCTGTGAGGTGCCCAGGTCAGCTCTTGTTGACAGCCAGGGAGCAGAGAACAGCCCCAGGGGGTACATTTATCCCTGGAAATACGCTACCTGGAATGGGGCAAAGATGTGCAAGGTGAGGGTTGCAATGCAGTTGTCTTTTGCAGGCAGGCCTTTAAACCTGACACCTTCCAAAAGCATGGCATTCTTTACTAATTAATGATTTTTGTTCTGTACAGTTGTGTTTAATGGCCAGAGACTACCATTCAATATTTTGCAACAAAATTTCTTATATTCACTGTCTATATTTTTTGGCATGGTTTAACGGAATAATTTTTGTCCAGCTGCTCTGGCTCATGCCTGTTTCAGCACATCTCAGCTGCAGCTGCACCATCAACACACGAAAACCAGATTCCAGGTGGCTCCAGACTTTCCCAGACCAGCGAGTCTTTGCTGGACTTTGCTGATATGGACACATTCACCTATGCAGGAGAGGCAGCTCTGCTGCGAAGTTCTCTAGGGGGTTACCCAGCATACAGAAGGAGGACAGCAGCTTCTCTAGAACCAGAAAACAGCTCACCAGGAGTCCGGCTCAGGAGCAAAACTTCCAAGTTAACTTCTTGATAAAGTTACTGACTTGCACTGCTGGAGTCCAGCCTGTCTCCCCTTCCATCCCTGTGACTTTTACCTCTCTCTTTTTCACAAAATCTTCAACAGAAAGGGTAACATCTCGGACGTGCCACCCTAGCAATGACCTGCTGATGGGGGTCTCTGGGAAAGGCAGAGGTTTCCCTGAGATTCCCACAGGCATGATACCAAAGTTGTCTGCATCCTATAACACTGTCCCTGCTGGCTGATCGAAGCCACTGCTGCCCTAGCCAGGAAGGCTTACAGTCCTGGATCCATGAGCCATGGACACAGTCTCTGAAGCCTGACAGCAGCCTGGACTGCACAGGTTTGCTCTAGATGGACACATGTCACTCAGCTACCCCCAAACATCCCACTCAAACACTGAGCAACACTCCTGGACCCGGGTCCTGGCATTTGATCACCAAGGAATTCTGGTGTCAGACAACAGCAGGTGGCCCAGTTTCGCCAAACATCACCCAGCTGACACTCGCCCCTTGCACGCCTTTGGAGCCTCACCGTGAAGAAATCACAGAGGGTGATGTGTGGGAAAACCTCGTGGGCTCTGTTCTTCCCGCACTGGCGCTTGCTCTCCTTCCAAAACTCTTGCAGGCGGCCGAGCAGGCGGCCGGTGGGACACAGGTAAAGGGCATATTCCTGAGGGATTGGGTCGTCCAGGGAGGGATCGTTGCAGTGGGAATGCAACCTGAAATCAAGAGCATATCGCTGAGACTGCTTACTCTTGTTTTCTGTGCTTGAAAGTACCCATAGCCAGACATCAGAAAAAGGAAACACAATTTTATTATTTTCTTACTAACCAAAAGCTGAAGTAAAAGCCCCTTAAAAATTTTCATTCTGAAGTACTAAATAATGGAGAAATTTTTTTCTGCTTATTTTCTTAGTACTTTACGTTTCATTATGTGCCTTCACTTCTATCAATGTCTGAAAATGAGAGACAACATAAAAAAAACCTTTTTTGGATGTTTGGGGTTTTTCCCCCCTTTTTCATGACTGGGAACAGAGGACTGGAGGAGGAAAAAGGCAATGGGTAGAACATGTTGAAGAGTGACAAAATGGAATGAGTAAAAATTCACTGAAGATTAAAAAATACTCTAGAAGAACCTTTTTATTCAGCCCTAAGAAAAATGAACAAGACAAATCAGAAAATGCACAAGCAAAGGTCAGAAACTCATATTCCATGTGATATCCTTCACATTGTCCTTCACATGCTGTGTGTTTGTCTTCACAGCTGTAGGATTGGGAGTGATTGTTGGAAAGTGTGGTAGAACCCCTGAAAAAACTATTAGGAAAGAACATACCATTCTCAAATGCCTCCTCTGGTTTTTCACAAAAGGAAAAAAAAAAAAAGAAGAAAAAGGCAACAAAACCAAGGGGGGGGGGGAAAGCAGAACAAAAACCAGAAGAAAATGCAAGGAAAGACTGGATTTAATTTGATGGTGAATTAAAGCAAAAAAATAAAAAAATCAATTAACATCACATGAATGACATAAAAACACTCTGTGAGGGTATTGATAGAGAAGAAAACATGTTGTGGGGTTCAAACTAACATATGATTTTGATTCTAATAATACCTCCCTCTGACCACCAGACTTTCAGCTTGCTTTGTAAGCTGAGCCTTTCTGTTTCCCTTCAGCCATTGCCATTTAACCCTATATTGTTACTGCACATGTCTGTAACCCCAGTTATGGGTAAAAGTAGCTGCTTCTGCCCAAGACTGTCCTTTCCTCCCCTGCTTTTTAATTTACCTTGGACCTTCTGCAAGTAAACTTGCTTCCCAGAATAAGTACAAATACAAATATTTCTCTCTCTGAGTGAAATAAATGGGGAAAAAAAAAATCTCAGATGCATGGTTTTGGGGTTTTTTTATGGCAGCTAACTTCAACTTCAGTGACAGGATCAGCACATAAATGAGGATTTTTAACCAGGTTTAATGCAAAAGCTCGCCTTAGAAATCACAGATGCTTACCATTTTGCTGCATCTTCTATTGTCTTTTGTCCAGTAGCAACCAAAGCTTTTTGCCTAGAAAAAAAATAGCAAAATCGATTCCTCATAATAACAGAAAGAAAATTCCTAGAAAGTAAAAGTGTTTAGTGACTGTGGTCACCAAGTTTACTTTCCAGCACAGGCAGGACCTTTAGCCACTAGGTTTTTGAGACCCTCTAGGCAGCTTTTTCCACTGCAATTCTTTAATTCCTTGACAATTGGTAACCTATCTTCCCCACAGGATCTTTTGTGTTTCCTTAGCAGCCCTACTGACTATATGGATTTCCTTAGGACTAGGAAAACCATCCATCCACGCACTGTAAGAGCAGAGTTTTCTTGGTTCGTAGGAAAAAAGTTCTGATTCAAGATGCCAGGCCCAAGCCCATATATATAAAAAAAGTAAAAAATACTTATATTGGGGTTTGAAATCTGCTCTGAGGGTCTCCTGTAGGTCAGCAGAGAGCCAGATCTAAAACAGCAGCTCAGTCCAAGATGAGGGACAAAGTCTCACTTTTGTCTCTGTTATTGCAACTTCCATCCTCTGGGGTTGGATTTGATTCACATTTCCTTTTCTCACTAGAGCTTTTAAAATGTCAGCTATGCGATTCACGTGAACACGTATTTGTGGCCAACTACCAGGTGATGTGGGGAAGGATTCCAGTGTTGAAGCAGCATCTGCACCCATGAACCCCATTTCCACCCCTGAAAACCACGTACAGACTTCTCAGAAGAAACATGAAGGGGAGGTCGAGACAGTGGACATGAAAAAAAAAACACTGAATTACTCAGCATCTGTTCACATCTTTCCTTCTCTCTTGAGGCCATCCTTTCTGGCCACTGCATCCTGATGCCATTGAATCATTTTGCCTCCTCTCATTTTTGTTCTCTATCCATCCCTGCAATACCCAAACATGCATCAGCAGTGCAGTGGGTGCACTGAGCTGCAGGACTCAGGTTCATCCCTGATGCTTCCTCCGAGTCTTCTGACTTGCCTTTAGTGTAAAAACTACACACAGGCTTACTAAAAACATTTAAATGTGTTTATATGGATGTGCAACCGTGCCTGGCTCTTTAGTGGGGGCTCAGCATGGATGAGGGCTGAGGTGAGCCTTTCCACTCAGACTTTACCTTCTACCTTCCTTCTCCATAAAGTAAATCAATTCCCATGGCCAGATCACTTCAAAACCACGAGTTGGCTGGTTTAAAGCTACCCTGTGTCCTCTGTGACTGAACACTGCACATTTCCCTTCCGTGCCTCTGCTGAGCCCCCTCCTTCTCCAGCACATCAAACACGAACAACCCGTGTTTTTGTCGTTCTCCCCATGCAGCCCTTCCCGCAGTGTCCCGTGGAAGTGTCACTGCCTGCTGCCACCTGGCCAACGATGCCAGGCTTTGTTAACCACTTGTTCCACCTCAAAGTGAGTGTTTTATGGCTTCGTGCCATGCTGCTCTTCCCACCCAGAGACAAGCTCTGTGCAAACAGCCCTGAAGCCAAAATGGCACTTGAGTTCAGCTTCTCTCTACCACGAGGGCCTTCAAAATCATAAATGTAATCAGACAAGTGAGACCTGAGGCCACGAACTGCTCAGTACTATCTCGTTGTAACCTTGTGCTCCTCTCTATACCTGTCTCCACCTTTTGTCTCGTCATATATATTGGCTGTATGATGATTTTCATCCTGGTTTATAGAGCCCTTAGCACTAGGAGTGCATGAGGCTGTGACTAAACATCCTATTGTTCCAAGATGAGCAGTGAAAGATTGAACGATAATGCACAGAACAAAATCTGCATATACCAATTTTTCTCATGTAGAGAGTAGGAATAAACCATTGAAAATCTGTATTGAAAGTATATTAAAAATAAATTTACAGCGAGAACAAACTGGCTCTTCCCTAACACAAAAACTGATGGCACAGTTCCATCCTCCATAAGCATCAGGGGAGGCCCAATTTGTTGATCTAATGCTAGACTTGACCCTCACATATTTGAGTTTTGCTCTTTGGGAAAATGTTGCTTTGGCTTGTTGGTTCTACATTATGAAAGATTTTGTAGTACTTCCACCCAACCTCGTACTTCTCAGGCCAGGACATCTCAAAAGAAACTTTTAATTTATGGTTCAATCCAGGAACAACAGAGACAGTCAATAGGTTTTATAAAAACACAATCAAACTTTTGAAGGTCTTAAAGTCAATAAAATTAAATAATTTTTTTAAAAAATTGCTTTTTGATATTTTGTCATTTTGGGTCAGTTGCACAGTATTTCTGCCACTGTTTTTTGGTTTTGACCTGGGAAGCACAAAGCCATCTCAGTAAGAGCAGAAAGTGCTTCGAAGGGGACTGGAAAAGCATGATATACAGGACAAAAATTTGAAGAGTGAGCCTTTACTTTGGGGCAACCAAACTTACAGTATTACTAGAGAAACGACGAGCCAGATTTTCAGCCCACAGCTAAAATTCCACTTTGCATAACTGGGAACAAGGCACCCACATTTGCCCTGTAAGCTCTGCTCATCATGTCTGAAGTTAATTGCTAACACAGCTGTTCCTAAAAAAGCAACACAGCACTTATAAATGGAGTCTTTCCAACTAGCTTAATTTTCAGCCAAAAGGGAGATATTGCTCTCCTTTCTAAAATATATTTGTGAGGGGTTCTTTGACCTGATTATTATTTCAATAATCAGATTTATTTTTTGAACTGTTGGAACCAAAATGTCTATGCTTTCCCTTCAGAAGTTGGAAAACCCTCCCCAAAACTTGCCAGTCCAATGAGAGACATGTTTGGGGGACGAGTGACCACCATGTTTCTTTTTTATTAACTTAGTTATCTGCCTCAATTAATCTCCCATTCATTTGGGTTGCCAAGAATAAACCCTCATTCTTTCCTATTATATATTCTAGCTAGAACAAGAGTTTTTAGAACAAGATTCTGGTTCAAGACAGGAAGAAAAATTGACAGACTTCGGTGGCATCTTGTTAAGGATTAATCTTAATCCTAATCTTAATTTAAAATTAATCTTTTAGATCAGTTTCCAGCAGGAAACATCCAAACAATATCCAGCAGAAGATCTTTACCAGGCCTGAAAATCTTTGGATAGAAATTTCATCCACATTTAACTCTCTTATAATAAGAGTGATAAGTAGAAAAAAATGAAAGATGATGTATCCCGAGAGCAAACTGTGGCCAACTTCTTGACTCACCATGAAGACTCTCAGGCTCAGCATGTGGAAGGGTGTACATCTTCAGATACACTTTAGATATATTTATAAAAATTGATATTGAGCAGGTTGGTTTTGCTCTGTGACCAATACACACGGCTCTACATGAAATTTGAAGCGAGACAAGTCTGATCCCTGTACAGGGACTTCAACCCCAGGAGCAGCACATTCTCCTGACCAAAAAAAGCGACCTGCCTGATGTCAGGGTTTTATGGGAAACACCTCATGTCTTAAACAAATCTCACTGTGCGGAGGCAGCCGAACAAATTACTCACGCGGTATGAGCCGGGAATCCTTTGGCGAGGAGGGACTCGAGGAGGGCAGAGGTGCTTCTGCTCCTGTGCTTGTTGGACACCTTTGCATAGAGCTGAGTCTCAGCCACCGCCATCTCCTCCGCTCGGCCCCTGACCCTGTGCTGAGTGTGACAGAAACTGGGAGGTGGGAGGAGGGTGAGAGGGAGGGGAGGGGGGGAGGAAGAAAATGAGAGAGAGAGAGAGAGAGAGAGAGAGAGAGAAGCAAATAAAAAAAAAAGCCTCAAACCTCTTGTGATCTTTTCTGACAGAAGCTGACATCCTGTTTTCACAGAGTCTGAATTTTTGTTGCAGGGTGGCTAAAAAGGCAAAAGCTGTCTTCAGGCTTTTCCTATCCACCCTAGTAGAACAAGACTAGAAGCCCAAAGGTAACCACCACAGTGAGATTGGACTCGCTGAAGGGGCTGATATGGAATCTTTTAGCCTTTCAATTTAAACTGTCTCCTGAAAGACAAGAAATCCACCTCAGCTGTGACTGCACTGTGTGAGAGGCAAGTGGGGCTGTCCTGCAGCACATAAGAAGTTAGTCTGTAGGCCAGATTCTTTCCTTTTAGGCTCAGTTTTCATGTCCTCCTGTCCCTATCATATGTGGCTCCTGCTTTGGTCTTCTCAGCCAAAGGCAATGGGCAACCCAACAGTGTGAGATGAATGCCAGTGTCCCATCTAGACATCACACCCTGAGGCTAAGCTTGGAGCAGCTCAGGGTAGCAGCAGGGAGAAGAAGCCTGTCCTTTCCACTTGTGCCAGTCCCACTGTGGGAGCCTTTACAGAGTTTCCATGGCTGGTCCCCAGGCTTTTCCAGCATGGCCAGAGCAGGTAAATTGGTTGGAGACAGTTTTTTTCCGTCCTGGGCTGTCCTCACTGGAGGTATCACTGCTCCCTGGGGAGCACAGGATATCTCACCCCATGGACTGAAAGGATAACCTGAGCTGCTCATCTCCTGAAATAAGCCCTCGCTTTGTCCCCTCTTTGGCTAAAGTTTCCCTTGGGACACCTGGTCAGTTTGAGCTGCTTGTCCAACCATTTGTCTCTGAAGCCTGGTGGGGAGAATGTCAGAGCATTGTGAGCAAATCAAGAAATGCAGATTGTTTTATACATCTTTGTCTGACTTTTCATTTTATTTTTTTCTTATCTCCCCCTGTGTTCCCATTTCCAGGGAAGGCTATTGAAAGAGTGATGTGGGAGATGATGAACAATTCTTGATGCCATGGCTTAATTTAACAGGTGTCCTCTCCTTTGGAAGTGCCAGTTTCCATCGTGCACAGTGAAGGGACTGAACATCTTCCCTCATTGCAGCCACATTCCAGGGACATGGGTTTTGTCATGGAAAACCTTCATTTCTTTCCTGGCCTCTCAGCAGCCTTGTTTCACTTACGTTGCCGTGGCTTTTTGCTTCATGTCTCCTCCTCCTTCTTCCTTGACCCCTCCCTCTGTCATCGATCTCTCTTCTTGGTGAAAAAAACAAGCCAAATTATTACTACTCTTGAGCATTTGTTGCAGCTGAGAATACATTTTCATTTCCTAAATCCCTGAGTACAAGTGAGTTGCTACTTCAGAAACAAGAGACAACTGCTTGCAGGGTACTTCCAAAACACACCGCAACATTTAATTACAAAAATAATCCATAACTAAACGATGGGTCTTTTTCAAAACCCCCGTGCAGGCACGCAGCAAAGGCTGTAAACCAAGGGAGGGAAGAGCAAGGTGTGCTGAAGAGATGAAGCTCTGGGGCTGCTGCCTTCTTCCACCCACAGCTCTGGACCACCAGGCTCCTTAGCTGCGCGAGCTTCGACGGGAGATGAGGGTGTGCTGCTTGTGGTGCTCCTTTGCTGAGGGGTTACAGAGAGGTTTGCAAACGCCACGATATTACCTGGCCTTCTTAGGCTAATTAGAAAGCATGCTGAATTTTTATCTTCCCTTTTCCGTAGCCAGGCCACCTGATACCCCTCACCAGGTTGGGTTACACGGGCTGCTGCCGTAACGCCGCACGGAACAGGCTGAGCGGGGCACGGCGGAGACCGTCCCAGAGCTGAGCAGCTCAGCAGACTCAGAATTTCCTTTTGGCTGCTTTTGATAATGAAGAAAGAAAACAGTTTTGCTTTTAGCTATGACTTCTCAGGAAGAGGTGAGTGAAGCTTTGGGAGCGTGTGATAGCCTCTAAGTGAACGAAACGTCAGCGTCCGTCTTTCGTGTAATTTGCTTCACAATGCTGTTTTGTCTCCTGATGGGCAAATTATGTGCCAGTCAGAAGACTTTTTTTGGTTTTAATATTTAAAAACCGTGCTAACAGGTTCTCTACGAAGTTTTGTTTATTGTCATTGAAATACACGTGTAATTTTATCAAATGAAAGAGCGTAAACCTTATTGCAGTTGTTTGCTGAAAAGTGAAAAGATATTCCAGGTGACTTGAAGATAGTGTCACAGATAAAACACGTATTCTTAGCCTAAAATTTGTCATTGTAAGCCTTTTCTGGAAATGACCATGAAAATATGCTGCTTTTAGAGCAGCTTTTTACAGCAGCTTTTACAGCTGCACTGTCTTTAACAAACCTGGACCCATTTCACACCACTGTGAGCTCGAAAATCTGACCCCTTTTGCCAATGTGCAGAGCCAGAAATTAGCATTTCAAATCTATTTCCCCTGAATTCTAGTGTAGCTCATTTTAATTGTGGGGTTTTTTTCCACTGCATGATAAGTCATCAAAAGTTTACTGGAGTAAAATTCGGGGGCTCCTGAACGAGGATCCTGTCAGGTTCTGTGCAGTTGTCATATTCCTTTTAGTCTCCTGTTTCCTACTGCAATTATAGAGCAGGGGATGGATTTACACCCCCAGTGGGAGATATTACAGGTAGATATGGTGCTTAGAAAAATATGAACTAAAATTAACCTCAATAGTTTGCTGGTAAATTAATTATAAGTGCTCCTCATGTGAACATTAACTGCATAACAATGTACTGTGTCCAGTTCTGGGGTCCTCAGCACAGGAAGGACATGGACCTCGCTGGAGTGAGACCAGAGGATGACATGAAGATGCTCAGAGGGCTGGAGCATCTCTGCTATGGAGATGGGCTGGGACAGCTGGGGCTCAGCCTGGAGAAGAGAAGACACCAGAGAGACCAGTCTGTGGCCTTCCAGTGCCTAAAGGAGCCTATGAGAGTGTTTATGTTCAGTATTAGGAAGAAATTCTTTAATGTGAGAGTAGTGAGGCCCTGGCACAGGTTACCCAAAAAAGCTGTGGCTGCCCCATCCCTGGAAATGTCCAAGGCCAGGTTGGATGGGGCTTGGAGCAACCTGCTCTAGTGGAAGGTGTCTTTGCCCATGGCAGGGGGTTGGAACTGGATGGTCTTTAAGGTCCCTTCCAACCCAAACCATTCTGTGATTCTATGACAACATTTTACAAGGTGATTATGTTTTTTCTCCTTTTTTTCTCTTGTTGAGTCAGGTACAAGAGACAAATCCCACTACTGGAAGTCTTGAAGTCATCTCTGTTGCAGAAGATGAACCTCCAGCACCACAAATTCAGTTTACCTTTAAAAGATTTTTCTTCATACCACAAGCCAGAGTGGACGCCAGTGCAGATGGACCTGGTAGGGGTATTGCACAGCTTTTTGATCTAAGTGGGTAATGCAGATATTTAGCCTTGCAAAACTATGCTTGCCCACTCAAAACAATCACTTAGAGGAAGAAGAAACACAACCTCCCTCCCCCAGCTGTGAGGTTTGCCAGCTTAGTAACGTGATGACATCTTGTGTTGGCTTGCACACACAAGCATTTTTCACAGCCACATTATTCACACGCTTCAGCCACGCAGCAAACATTTCCCCAGGCTTTTCAGGAACATTTTTGTAGGGCTTATTTGAAATTTTACCAACCTGGAAATCGGTCCATTACAAAATCCAAATATACAATACAGCAGCCTGGGAGTTTGTTGCTTCCAGTAGGTTTCATGGCAAAATGACTATTAGCTTCAACAGAGGCAGGCTGAGCTTCAAGAATGGAGATTTAATTTTCTGGTCCATTAGCTCCTACAGCTGTCTCAGATTTTTGGCATACCAGGCACCAATTCCACTGCCAAAACTAGTTACTCAGCTTCTCCTGAGGGAGCCTGTGTAAGCTGGGATTTACTAGAGAGTCTATAAACCCTGGCAGACACTCCTTATCCTTGACTGATTGCAAATGTTTACCAATCTGAAATTCAAAGCTTGAATAATCAGAGGATGAAGAGTAGTATGAACTAAAATTGAAGAAAAGGTTCTGCCAGTCCCTGTGTAGCTGTGTTTGCTATTTCCCCATAGTTTGCCCCTTGTATATCAGAATACATTTGAAACAAGTGAACTGTTCATTATTTTCAGTGGAATATGTTGTTGCCTTCCAGATTGACAATGGCAGGTCAACTATGGAGGTCAGTGGCTGGCTTTATGAGCAGGTCAAGCTCATGAAATGTATTCAGCAGTTACTACCAATCTGTATTTTAACTTTAGATGCATATTTTTTTCACTTGAAAACTCAAGACTCGGCCTTGAGCCATCACTCAGTTCTCTTCTTGCCTTTATGGCAAAACTTTTAACAGATCACTTTTTCACACAGTTTTCAAGACCAGTTTGGGCATCCTGGTTTTTTGCTAATTTAGCTTTCTATAACTTTCAGTTAATCTTGCTTCCAAGTCCAAAAAGACCAATGAATCTCCTCCTACTTCTCTTGAGCACCTATTTACTAGCTAATCCTGGTTTTTTTTCCAATATTCCTGCTTCTGTTTGAACCTGTAGGCTCCTCCTACTCATTATTGTGTCTCCATTACCCCATCTTTGGAGGAATGCATCACATGTGGGACTTAGCTCCCCAGTGCATGAGGCAGAGCTATGTGGCCTCTGGCCTCATCCCAGAATTCCCAAAATTCCCAGGATTCCCAGGATTCCCAGCATCCAGCTGGGGCTGTGGTTGAAGGGAGCACTGGGACCAGCAAGAGTCAGGAGACATCACTGAGGAGAACAGTCATAAGGAGGAGACTCAAACCAGTTTGTCCTTTGCTGCTTCCACTGAAAGATTTATTAGTCCACTTGACTTTCTGAAGCCTTCAGAGAGGATACGTGTGCCCTGCACACAGGTTTGATTGCACAAACAAAACTGGTCTGAATTTCACTTTTATTCCGGGACTCACATTTTCAGCAGAGGTGCTCATGTACTTGAAAAGCTCACAGTGTGATGTAACCCCTGAAAATGAAAACTTAGACCTCACATTCTCCTCTGCATTGAGGACAGGCCAGGTGCTCTGTAGGGGCACAATTCAGAGCCCTCACGAGGCAAATGCTGAAGGGGTATTTGAGAGCATCCCACAGCCCCAAAGCACTTGGAGCCTTCTCAGTCCCTGAGAGAGAGGATCCCAACCCTTCCAGGTCAGGTCAGCTCATGAAGTGTACGCAGGAAGTTCTAATGCCACCTGGTTTAATGTTAGAGAAATCTTTTTCATTGCAAACTCAGCTAGGTTCAACTTCACAGAAGCTGTTCTCTGTTTGCTTTCCAGGAGATATCGAACCACCTTCGATGTGCCATGCTTTTGCCTCCCTAAAATACTTTCCATATATCTGTGGTTTGTTCCTTGCAGTAATCCTAGCAGCTGCCATTGGCCTGGGTGGTGAGTGCCATTAGTTATTCATTAAGTTCTCGCTTAACCGTTCAAATGCTTAATTTTTCATGAGCCTTTTACTGAGAATGGAATTAAACTACTACTGCAGCTTGTTTGCTGAAGTAAAAAATCTTGTTGATGTGATGGCCTTAAATTTTATTTACACGTAGGGATGAAATAGGCCTGGCACTCCTGAGAGGATTGGTGTAATATTTACAACACTGGGGAACACACAGCTCCAGGAAACCTTTCTCTAGTAAAACTTCACTGACTCCCCTCGGGTGATGAGCTGAGTTTAGAACCTGGGGGAGGCTCCAGGTAGCTCACACCACACTTTTGTCCTGTAATTCACTTCTCTAAGCTTGCTTTCAAAGAATTAAAGAACTGTTCCCTATCAAAACCAACTTCTACAAAGGAGAAGAAAACGCAGAATGAGTTCAGTTGCAACTGGGAAGTGTGACCCTCCCAAGACTGGGGGCCAAATACGTGGATGTGTCTTCACACCTGCAACAGGGATAAGGTCAAAGGAGGTTGAGGCATCCCCTTGGGAAGACCATGCTCTGGCTCTGTTTTACAAGGGTGTCCTTGCTTGGCTGCTGAGGGACTGAGGTACCAGGCAGCAACTTGCCCTGGAGTGAAACTTAAACTGGGTAGAGGGATCTGGGAAGGAGTCAGCACAGACAGCAAGGCTGACTCCTCCTACGAGTCATTACTAATGGATGAGTTTAACAGCACCAGGCAGCAACCTCCAGGTTCTATTTCAAAAGTTCCTAGAGTACAGGAGTTGCCTTGTCCTTAGCCAGACTGAAATCTGGCCAGATAATGGAAGCCAGAAGTGTTAAATTAATATCCAGGTGTGTTTGCATCACTTTGTTTTCTTTCATTCTTGTTAGTCCAATACAACTGCATTGGGAAGTTTCGCTGTCGATCGTCCTTTAAGTGTATCCAGAAATCAGCCAGGTGCAATGGTGTCTTCAACTGCAAAGAAGGGGAGGATGAGTACAGATGTGGTAATTTAAATTTGATTTAAATCCCTCCTACCTCCTCCTGTAGCACTGGCACAATGCATGCTGTAAAGAGTTGGGGCAGTTTGAGACAAGAAAGATAGAGAGAGATGGATTATCTAAATCACCACTTCAGAGGAACAACCTCTCTGAGGTACTGATTTACAGTTCATGAGAAATCAAGCTGCTCTTAAGATAAATAAATGTGATGATTCCTAAATATTGCAACTGCCATATCAGGCATCTTTCTCCATTAGAAGCCCAGATGCTTTTTGACTACACTGCATTACGTTCTATAAATACAGAACTCTATATTCACTGGCACACAGTTGCACTCTGTTGGTTTTGAAGATTGTAAAAGCCTGACATTATCTTAAAGGATAAGGTAATGGGAGACATCAGCAACTTCCTTTTGTACATAGAGTGATGCAGAGTTTGCTGCTACATGTGAAATTTATACCCTCTGTCTGAGTTTCTCTCTGTGATGGTTTTGGGCATCACAGGGCCATTTTAAATGGTCCCTCTCTGTCCTGTGCTATGGAAAATTTTTGTGGTGTTCACAGCCACTGGAGAGAAAGGAGTCTAATATTAGTAAAGAGAATAACTAGTTTTTAGATCAGTGCACTTGTAATTCTGGCTCCTGTACCTACAGGTGAGGAGGCAGCAAAAGTTTCCCTCTGTGTGGTACTAGGAATGAAAAGAACCACAAGCTTTTGGCCCCATCTAACCCCACACAAGATGTTCAGCCTTCAGGCCTCTGTGGAGCCTGTGGCAATACCTCTGCTTTTCCATAACACTGGCTCGTGGGGACAGGTGGGAAACCCCTGTTCAGCAGTGACCACGTGCGTGGCCTCCCTTCTCCCTAGGGAGACCATGTAGATGTGCCTTTCCCAGGTCCAGATGAATCCTGGGCAGCTGGGCACAGGGGCATCTCTGCCTGTGCTGTGGAGTGCAGGAGGTGCCAGCCACCTTTCATCACTTATCTTGACCACAAGTTTCCTCAGAAAATTCCTGCCAGGAATCTGCAGCTCCAACCCACTGCAATCAGCAAGAATTGCTTAGGTTCGCTGGAGGGCAAGGCAGCCTTCTCCACCTGTATTAGAGCTGGCATTGCCTACCCATTCCCATGAGATGTTTTTCTCCTGGTGGTTCTAGCTCAGCTAGAACATTAGGGAAGGTTCCCTTCCTTCATGGGGAGGAAAAAAAAAGCACAGAAAAATTCTGTCAAAGAATCCAAGTGATGAAAAAGGCAAGCAGTAAAAACTCGGTGAGCTAGAAAACACAGATACCACGGTGGTGCATTGATGCTGCTGAGTACCTCTTGTGTACCTGTTGTGTGACTGATGGTTCATCTTCACAACTCACTCAGGCTTCTCTTCTCCTGAATCTCAAAGTCAGGTTGAGTGGCAAGAAGGCAGTGCTGCAAGTGTTCACTTCTGGATCCTGGAGAACAGTCTGCTCTGACGACTGGAGAGCAGAGTATGGAAATACTACCTGCAAACACCTGGGGTTCTCAAGGTATGAACAGCAAATGCCAGAAACTGTATTTGGCATTTTGAACAAACTCTGATGTTTTCAGTGTTTTTAATCAAACCTTGTGTTAGCTCATTCTTTAAAAGAAAAATGTCTTAACAATTCACATTTGTGAGATTCACACTGAGATTTGAGATGATGTGGGAAATAGTCCTGAATAATTGGGCACTGCAGATGGCTTTTATTACTGCTACAAATCCTGCATGATGGCTGAATACAGTGGTTTGGTTAAATCTTGCCTGTGGGGTGCAAGTGCCTGAATCCTGTCTGTCACTCCAGTAGCTTACAGCCTGTGGGGAGGCACAAAAATCATATGAGCATTTTCCACTTCTTTTACTTCCTCTGTATAAAATTTGTATGTACAAGTCATGTCATGACATCTGGTAGGATTTAAGGTCCACCTTACAATTACAAAAGAACCTGGTGACGTGGTTATTGCTGGATTGATCCCATTCCTGAAAAAGCACCCTTTCTTTCACAAACTTTCACAAAACTGAGAAAGAGTTGGAAGCTGTGATTTGCCATGATGTGCTGTTGTTTCTTACAACAACATCATTCTAATTTCTGCACGTTGTAGTTAGCACTATAAAGCCTCTTTGAATAAACTCTTGTTGCCTTTAGGACAAAATGCATCTCAATTGTTCAACAATGAAGACAAGGGAAAATTACAAATTATTCATCCTCCCTGCTGCAAAACATAATTCTAGGAAAAGGAAACAATGAGCTTGTTGGTGCCTCAGGAAATGTGCCAACCACTTACAATAAAAAGCGTTGTTGCAATACTAGAATTAAAATTTACTTTCTCTGCCAGTTAAATGCATTTCAGCATGTGTGGCTTCCACACATGATTATGTAAGAAATACATGCATGTTGTAAGAAGCATAGGGGGAGGATAGAATTACCTTATCGAGTGTCAGAGTCTGATTATTGTGGTTGCTACGCTGGGTTTTCATCAGTGGAACTGCTGAATTATTTAAACAGATTGCTGAAATGCTGTCTGAGGGAGCTGTGTTTATGGTTTATTTGCAGTTACGTGAGTTCAGGTTACCTGCCCGTGGCAGCGGTCGAAAAACAGTTTCAAAGACATTTCGTGTCCCTCAGCCAATGGTTTTCAGCTGATCAAGTGACATCCCTGCACAATGCAACAAACCTCAGGTATGCCTTAGCTCCTTCCTCCTGACAGAAAGAGAGAAGTCAATAAAAGGGGAATTACTAATAGTTTGGGATTCTTGCTATTTTTTCAGGCGTGTAGTACTTCATAAGGGGTTGGTGGTGTTATGCATCATAGACCAAGATTCAGCATCAGTCTTGCTGGAATATGAATTGAGTCTGATCCAAGACCCATTAAAATCAACAAAGGCTTTCAAATGAGCTATTTGAAGAGACTGTTTGTCCCAAGATCCCATTTTTGCAAATGGATAGACACCAGGCACTTATCTTTTTCCATTATGAAGCAGTTTGTTTTGGTTTACAGATCCTTATATATTTCCCAGTGGGTTTATGAACCCTTTATGGTCCATTTCTTCCTCCTGACAGATGCTTGTTTTTCTTAGTTACCTTCCACTGAGAAGGAAGCTATGGATCCAAGGAGACTACAGATCACGTGTTGAAAACTGCTGATGAGCCTTCCCTCATGGAAGAGTGAACCACTCTTCAGCAGGGCAGCATATGGTCTGCAGGCTCCTGGTGGTGGCCAAGCTCCTGACTTAAGTATTTCAGTTTAATGCCCTAATTAGGTCGGATGAGTTCATGGCTTTGTACCTCTTTCAATGTTTGAGTTACTTATATTTATGTGCACAGGAAAATGACATAATGCTGAAAAAAACCCTAAACCCAGTATTTGTGAAATGGAACTAATGTTGCATTGTCTTTTCATCTCAGAGAAGAGTGCACTTCTGGCAATGTGATCATCTTAAAATGCTTAGGTAAGGACCAGGAAAGATGAAAATGAAAATAGAAACTGTTCTCTGTCCTTCTTTATCTGCTGCATGTCAAGAGCTGGGAGGAATTCTGTGCTCAGGGCATACTGTACTATCAGTTTATCACGCTAAAGAAAAATTATATTTCTTGAGTAAAATTTGAAAGAATTTCAGCAAGTGAAAATAGTCTGGGAGTGCAGACTGGGAGCATCAGATAGCAGGAGTATTTTAGTGAGAATCCCAGTAGGAAGTAGGCATCTAAAAATTGTGAGTTGAGTCCCTGGACTGATACTGTAATTCCTACTCTTTGCCACCTCTTCAGGGAAAGGGAAATTCTGCCTTAACATTTGAGCTTTCATCTCACACTTTTCCATGTCATCTATATAAAAAAATCAAAATACAACAGCAAAATCATCACCAGGGGAGAGGAGATGCTTCAGCCTGCCTGTGTGGGACCTTTGCATGTAAGAAGGGCAGAGCAGTGGGTCTTACAGCTCAGCTGAGCACTCCCTGCAGGGGAGAGACCTGACCCCCACAGCCCCTAGGCCACGAACGATGCTGCAGGGATGGGAGGGAGGAGGATAAACTCCTGGGAGCTGCTGCAGCCTGGTAGGGTTGGAATGGGGATGATTCGGCTGCAGAGACCTCCCAGCCTCCCAGAGGAGGGGTTGAAGGTGACCAAAACCAGGTCTATGTTTCCTCCACGGACTGTAACCTTTGGTTCTCGGCAGCGTGCGGGACACGGGCCAGCTACGGGCCGCGGATCGTGGGGGGCAACGCCTCGTCCCCCCGGCAGTGGCCCTGGCAGGTCAGCCTGCAGTTCCAGGGGCACCACCTCTGCGGGGGCTCCGTCATCACCCCGCGCTGGATCCTCACGGCCGCCCACTGCGTCTACGAGTGAGTCCCCAAATCCCCCCGCTCGGGGTGTCCCACTGCGTGTGGGGCCGCTGCTAATGCACCCCGCTATCTCCTAAAAACAAACTGCAGGATTGGGTTATCCTTGCTTCCTGGGCTCCATAACATTTGAGCCATCTCTCTCTCTTGTCACACGAGTCTTTATTTAAAAAAAGCCTCCCCTAGAAGTGATCCCAGTCCAGACCCCCTGTTTTCAGGTGTTCTGGTCACTCCCAGCTTTGTGGGAAATCAGCTTACAACCACATTTAAGATTTTAAGTATCCTGATCTGCAATTTCTGTACATTGTATACGAGTTAGCAGCTCAAGAGGAATTTGTATTTGGCTCCTCTGATCCACTGTAGCTCCAAAATAAAAAAAAAAATCATTTTTCAAGGTCACAGGATCAATCAGTGGTTGTTAGTCAGAGCTTTGTAGCCTTTGCCACATACTCACTGCTCCCTTTCATGCAGTTTGAAGAGGTCTTATAGTTGTAAATAGATGATAAACAGTAATTTAAACTCATCTTCTTTGTGAAGTTTAAATTCATCTTCTTGACAAACATTGCCCTCTCATATTTATAATAAGCTGTCTGGGTTTGCAGTCTTGTTTGATGCTAATAGTGCAGGAGAGCTCTTCTTGCCCTTATAAACTCCAGGTCACTTTCACCAAAGACATTTAGACAGCTAAAATGGGATTTTCCTGACCACTTTTAAGCACCTACAACATGGATGCCTTCTTCTGAGCAAGTCCTCTAGTGTGTTTTTAAATTCAGTAAAGAGAAAGGATGGGACAGACAAATCCCACTACTAGATCCTATTTAGAGCCCTGTGTTGCCATAAGAATAATTACTTAGGAATTAAGCATTTTAGGACTTTTGCCCTTGGCTCTGTCCCCCACAACCCAGTTGGTCATGATGTGTTTAAAGGCTGATGGGGATGGGAGCTGGCAACACAACCAGCATCCCTGGAGCCTTTTCCCAGCTGTTCTGCTATGCCAGTGGGGTGAAGCCAGGAGAAGAGGAGCTGCTCATGTGCTGGAAGCTGAAAGGTGTGCCTACTCATGAACTGGGGGCAGAAACACCTTCCAGAAGGAAAGTTTCTCCTTGAAAAATGCCTTGCCACAAGTGGTGGGGGGGTATGGCTGAGCAGAGTGATATGACAAGCAGCAGCTGTGGGGTCTCATAGAAGGTCAGACAGCTGGGCTAAAGCAAAACTCTCATGTATTTGTGGAAATATACAGATATTTGCACAGATAATATATCAGTGACCCAATGTCTTAATAAGATTAGTCATCGTTTCTACATTTTTAAAAGTTAGGTGCAAAACATAGCCAATATTAATGGACAGATAAGCAAATACAGCAGACTAGAGCTATTAGAGTGTAGAGTTTTATGTGGTACATAAGCTCAGAGGACAACTAGAAAACCTGACGGTTTTCTTGAAGGTTTTTCACTGTCTTCTGCCTCTTTATTTCAGCCTGTACTTGCCGAGCTCATGGAGCGTGCAGGTCGGTTTTGTGACTCAGCAAGACACCCAGGTTCACCCCTATTCAGTGGAAAAAATCATATACCATCGAAACTATAAACCCAAGACAATGGGAAATGATATAGCCCTGATGAAACTGGCAGCACCACTTGCTCTCAATGGTAATTATCTCTGTTAGCTTTCACTAGACTTTCTCACCTTTCCAGCTAAAAGAAAGAAGGGTCTCTCCTGGTACAGACAGGGAAACTTCTGTTGATGCCTACACCTGCCCCAGGACAGTGGAGTGGATTCCCATCCCCTCTAAAATCAATGAGAGATGTGCAGTGTAGATGTGGCCAGACTACTGCTGTGATGGCAAGGCAGTGATTCCTGTTCAGACAACACCAGCAGAAACCACCAAACCACCCTGACCTGTATCAGGAACTCCTCTGTACTCCCTATCCAGGCATGGACAGCAGCAACGTGCTGCAAAGTGTTCCCAGTCCACCCCAGTATTGATTTACTGAAGGCATTTAATAATAGGCAAACATTAACTTTATTATTTCTAAATATTTTTCCTATCTAAAATAAACGCCCTGCCTCATTTTACTTGAAGGTCACAGAGATTTTTATCATGTCCCTTCTGTGAGTATCAGGAATCCAGCAGTGTCCAAAGCTGAAAATCAAGCATAAATCTCAAAGAGGAGAAAAGGCAGTTCAAATATAGTTATGTTTTTAAATTAAAACTACTTTTATTTTCTCAGCAGGATGCTACCTGCAGCTGACACACTGAGTTGAAATAATATATAATAATATTGAATGAATTTACAGGATTGCCTGCCAATGCCTCCTAGTCACTGTGAGCTCTCTGCAAAGGGGAGCAGGTGCTCTCTGACACATCTAGATTGTCAATTCCAAAATCAATTCTAGTGTAATACTTTAAACTTTCACATTTAATGAAAATTAAGTTTGATTTTGTTCTGGTTTATATCTCAGTTGATGCTGATTTCTTTTGCTCGGGAATAAGTTTGGGAGGCTCCCAAGAACAGTAGTGGCTCTGCACATGAGAGAGATACCCACCATGCCCCAGGGGGCTTGGATGGTCCAAGCTGGGGGTTTGATGTTTGAGCTGGGGCCACTGTGGAGAACTGAACCACTTGGAACTGCCCAGTAATACATTGTATTTTCCCTCCCTTTACTCAGCGCTGGCTCATCTTGACACACCAGTTTGTCCTTGCAAGGATCAAAAACTGATTATATGGCATGACATCCCATAACCCAGAGCACAGAGACACAGGAACTCCGTGAGCTGATGGGTGGGGAGCAAAGAGCCCCCTGGGGTGTCTGGTTGCCCTTTCAGAAGAGCACAGGGAACGCACAGCTCTTTGTCTCACCAGAGCAGTCGTGCCGTGGGGCCCCTGATCTGCCCATCAGCTGCCCACACTGTGCATTTTGTGTTTGCTCTTTCTTCAATTTACTGACCTTCTGACATCTCCTTCTGCTGCTTCATACTCAAAACTCATTGGGCCCGGCGTGGGTGTTGTTTCAAACCCCTCATATTGGCCATGAGACAAGAGACCTGATAAACTGCCAGGCTATTTATGTGGGGAGTGGGTGGTGTTCATAACAGCTTCACTGAGAGCCAAATCTTCCAGTTTTTCTGAGGCATAATTTTTTTTTTTTTGCTAAATTATAAAAAGCAATTCTCTCCTCTCTCTCTCTCTTTTTTTTTTTTTTTTTTAAATAGGTCACATAGAACCAATTTGTCTGCCTAATTATGGCGAACATTTCCCAGCAGGGAAAATGTGTTGGGTATCAGGATGGGGAGCAACTGTGGAAGGAGGTATTTTAAATGGTCTGCTGCTGATTACACTACATATAAACATCTTACCCACAGTAAATACAGGACTTGGTTGGGGCATTGTTCAATGTTTAATTTTCTGGAATATCAATGGGGTGGGAAGGGGGAGAAAGAATACATATTCCTAAATTTTATGAACTGCAAAAATTCTGTAGAAACATTTATCACAAGGAATGGATGAGCACATCCTCTGAAACAGAGAGGCTGGGCTCTTTATAACTTCAAGCATAGAAAACACAGCAAGAATGCAAGAATTGACCATCCCTACATTTTCAGGCAGGTTGGGTGATGCAGAAATTGGATCTGTGAATAACGTGAGAAAGAAAAGGGAATTATTTTTTTTTTTTATTACCATGACTCACAGGTCATGTTAATCAATAATTTACACTGGATCACTTTCATGTGAAAAGACGTGAATTCTCAGGTAATTGTTCTTTATCATTCCTCGTTTGTGTCATTTAACGTGTTCCCTTGTTCAGAGAACAGGAACAGAATGTTACCTGATCTACAGATAACAGTGAAAGGTGGGGAGAAAACGAAAACAAGGCTTGCCACATAAAAAGTCAGCTCTGATCTGACAATAGGTAGTGTGCAAATACTTCCATTTGTGGCAATGATCTGTTCAGGCTCGGAATAAAATAAAATAAAATACATACTTATAAAAGAAACCAGATGTTTGCAGATGATTCGTTGACTAGCAGAACAGGCAATGACTTTGAAATTAATTTTGGCACTAGTATTGCAGGCAATGTTCAACCAGTTTTTTTAGTTCATTACTGTCATTGATTGTCTAGTTTGAAGTGGAAATATATAATGAACAGATTTTATTATACACTGTGATAGTCCACAGCTCTATAGAGTGGATAGTTACTGTATTCTATAAGTGATGAGACACCAAGTTGCCTTACTTGTGTGTTGTCATTTTAACTGTATTTCTTTGATCCTTGCTTGCCAATTCTTTGTATACTAAAACATATTCTGTTTACAAATGGTGATTATTTTCAAGGGCAGAAAGTTTTTTTTCTTTTTTTTCTCCTTTTTTTTTTAACAGGTGATACATCTGACACCATGAATTATGCAGGTGTTCCTCTGATTTCCAATGCAATTTGCAATCACAGGGATGTCTACGGTGGGATCATAACTTCTTCAATGCTCTGTGCTGGTTTCCTAAAGGGAGGGGTGGACACCTGCCAGGTATGGAAGTTTCCAAACTGCAACTGTGCTCATTAACACCAGCAATGGAAAAACATGAGTGATAAGTTATCAGAAGGCACTCCCAGGCTTTTCTTGGGCAAACATTTGGGTTTGTGCCATTTATTCTGCTCACTGCGATTATCAGTCACTGACTGTGCCTGCATTCACATGCTGCAATTTCCTTTTTATGTTTCTTCAGTGGACTTTATCTGCTACTTCTGAAGAAAAATTTACTTAGGGCATATTTTGATTAGTTGCATGTGCTGCAGCATGGTGCCATCCTTTCTTTGCCTTGGCTGTGGCCTCTGCACTGTGCTGGGTTGCACTTCCCTGCACTGTGAGCAGCTCCAGAGACCTGCCAGGTGTGGAAAGCCCATGGGGAAAAGCAGCCAACACGTGTCTCAATAGAGAAGAAGAAATGTGTGATTTTGAAGAGTAGTGAGACAGGGGAAGGAAGAAAGGGAGAGGTGTTTGGGTAACTCAGAGGGCTAGTGATGACTCTGGGGGAGGGAGGTTCAAAGCAGTGGTTAAGCAGAGCATCCCTCACAACACAGAGTGATGATGATTCCAAATCACTGTCAAAGTCACGATGGTGCCAATCTTATGCCACGTCTCATTCACATCCAAACTGATGTGGACTCGCCTAACTAGTCATGGAGCAAGGGCTGGGGAAGAATTTCTGTTAGAAGGTGTCCTTGCCCACAGCAAGGGGGTTAAAACTAGATGATCTTCAATGTCCTTTCCAACCCAAACCATTCTGTGATTCTGTGAATTTCATGTTTTCCGATTTGCTTGGTCTCAGTCATGCAAGGGACAAAATAAAGCAAAGGCAGTGGGTGCATAGATCTTCCTTTAACCCTGTGTTTGCACATAACCCCCCCAACAAGGTACCTGGCACCAGCACATCGCTCTGCCTGGGACTGCTGCCCAAAGGCAGCGTGCTCAGCACACAGCTCCACGTGACACAGGGAGCCCTACTCACCACTGGGAGAGGCTTGTTACAAATTCCCTTTTTTTCCTGTTGTTGTGCTGGCTCTGATGCTCATAGGGCAGAGAAAACAAAAAAGAGAGTTTTCAGTACTTAGTTGTGAGTCCGCTGAGTAATATTGGCTTAGCAAAATGTCTGAGAAGGGCTGGAAAAGAATGTGGGAGCAGGCAGGCAAGGAGGTGAGATGTGAGCTTGTTGTTGCAACCCTGGGCTCAGCTCAGCTCAATAGCCATGAGCCAGGGAAAGAAAAATATGATCTAATACATGTCTCAAAAGTCTTCCAACTTCTACTGTAGCATATGCTTTTCCCAGGACATAGAATAGGGCAGAAACAAGAAACTTTGAATTACTTTGAATTAGTCTCTCCCCTACCTTCCCAAATAGATATTCCCCTCATTTTCTGGGGCATTGACGTTTGTTTTAATTCTTTGTCCTCCAGGGAGACAGTGGGGGCCCTTTAGCATGTGAAGATATGAGTATCTGGAAGTTGGTGGGGACCACCAGTTTCGGAGTGGGCTGTGCAGAAAAGAACAAGCTGGGTGTCTACAGCCGAACTACTTCCTTCCTGGACTGGATACATGAACAGATGGAGGTCTGGTTTTGCCCTGTTCCTCCATCTCTGGTTGTTGCTTTGCTCCTCTTGTGCCACACAGGGCTTAGCTCATATTTGTCACAGATGAGTTGTGTTGCATGGACTCGTGTGACTCAAGGGTGGGTTCAGGGATCGGGGCAGGTCCTCAGGCAGAGCAGGGTGCAGGGGTTTTAGTGAGATGCTGGGAGCACCCTGCAGGGTGTACAGAGGAGAGGAGAGTATGTCAGTACAGGTGGGAATGACTGGGGAGGGGGTCTGGAGACAGAGCAGGGAGGTGTGAAAGGGCTGAGTCAGGAGGCCAAGGGAGGAGGTGACAGGGGACTATGCTGTGCACAGTTCTGGTGCCCCCAACATAAGAAGGACATGGAACTATTGTACCAAGTCCAGAGAAGGGCCACAAAGTTGATAAGAGGACTGGAGCACCTCCCCTATGAAGGCAGGCTGAGAAAGTTGTGCTCTTCAGCCTGGAGAAGAGAAGGTTGTGTGGAGACCTCAGGGCAACCTTCCAGTATCTGAAGAGGATGCAAGGGAGCTGGAGAGGGACTGTTCATCAGGAACTGTAGTGACTGGCCGAGGAGTAATGGGCTCAAATGAAAAAAGGAGGAATTTACATTAGATATTAGGAAGATATTCTTTACTGTGAGAGTGGTGAGGCCCTGGCACGGGTTGCCCAGAGCAGCTGTGGCTGCCCCATCCCTGGAAGTGTCCAAGGCCAACTTGGATAAGGCCTTGAGCAGCCTGGTCTAGTAGAAGGTGCCCCTGCCCCATGGCAGGGGGGTTGGGAGTAGGTGTTGTTTAAGGTCCCTTCCAACCTTTAGCATTCTGTGATTCTATGGCTTTATTTGAAACCGTGAGGCTGCTACAGAAAATCCTGGGGAGTGAAAGCCAAGTGGGCCAAAGAAATTGCAGTGGGAACATGTTGACTGGAAGGAGAGGAGGGCAGGGGCAAGGAAGCTGGGGGACACTGCAGCCACCTTCACCTGACCCAAGGGTGGCCCACTGTCTGGAGACCAGGTTTGCTGCAGTCAGTACTTCCCCAGTGCTGCCAGAGGGACGCTGGGTTCAATCAGCTGAGCAGAGAGAGCAGTTGTGCTTCAGGTGGGACTCCCAGGCAGGGTTCCATTGCCTCAGCAGGGGCATCCAGAGCCATTTTAGAGACCCTGGGCTGTCCTGCCTGGCTCACAGGTATTCCTGCAGAAGGACAAGGATCTACAGCTAGCCCTGGGTTACATCTACTATCCCTGTGGGGGTGGCTCAGATGTCCTGCAATGGCTCAGGTAGATATGGGAGATCTGAGACCTTCCAGACCAACTGCTGGAGGTCAGGTAAAGTGCAGTAAGGCACCTCAAGTGGCAGTAAAAGGTGAAGTGAACCATCCTCCACTGCCCTGTAGGAGCCTGGGCATGTAGCTCCCAGGTAGACACCTATGCACAGCCTCTTAATGGTCATTTTTTGAGCTTTGTGGTAAAGCCACCCTAAGCACCAAAGGGTGCATCCCATCCTACTCTGTCTCATAGACAATGCTGCCAGTGCTGCTATTCCAGCACCCAGCTTGCTGGAATGAGGGAATGAATGAATAGCAATGATGCTACTCCAGCACCAGCAATACAGGCACGTGATGAGACCACTCCTGTTCCCATCTCATTTATTTGTGAAATATGTGAGACTTCCTCCTCAAACCAAAATGCCGATATCAAACATTCACTGACAAGGAAATGCCCAAAATAAGGTTATGTGTGCAATTTCAGCCCAGCCCACGTCTGTACATTGTATGACACACACTGTTTTCACAACTTATATTGCACATGAAGATTTAGGCTTTCACAAGCCTATCTGTCATTCAACAAAGTTAAAGAAGACAGGATAACATTTCCAAATCTTTAAGACCTCTAATATTACTTGATTTCCTCCCCCTCAAATGTATACATCATTTTGATTCATTTGCATGTACAAACACCCAGACATTTCAGATGAAGAGCTCATATCCAGTGAAAGCACAGATCTCCCTTATAAAGTGATCAAGGGCTTCAAAGTGGAAGAGAGTAGGGTTGGATTAGATACTAGGAAGAATTCTTCCCTGTGAGCGTGGTGAGGCACTGGCACAGGTTGCCCAGAGAAGCTGTGGATGGTCCATCCCTGGAAGTGTCCAAGGCCAGGTTGGATGGGGCTTGGAGCAACATGGTCTAGTGGAAGGTGTCCCTGCCCATGGCAGGGGGTTGGAACAAGATAATATTTGAATCTTTTTGAAACTAGATGATCTCCAATGTCACCTTCAACCTAAACTGTTCTATGACTCTATGATAAATACTCCTGATCTGCTCTCACCTGCAATTGCTCACCACGGACTGGGTTCACTTGGTCTCTCCAGAAGTTTCTGTGCTTTATTCAAAGAAAATTAACTCCTGTAGCAAAGGCTTAGGAAAGGAGTTAGGAAAATGATCCATTTAGATCTAAGAGATGCAAAATTGCAAGATGAGGAATTTGGCCATCAGCATGCCCTTAAAAACTCTTCTTCTGGAAATTATAACAGCTCACCTGTTAGGGCTAATCATCTGATGCAAGGCATGATCAAAAAGAAGGCAGTGGTGCTTTCTGATCTTCAACTTCCAGTAATGGAAGCTGAATAAAGCACTTCTGTCTCTCAGCTTTTTGGGAGAATTTTGCTAAAGGCTCTCTCCTGTGAATGCAAAGAAACAGGTTTTTTTATTGTTTTCCACTAAGTGGTGAAAATAATTTATGTCCTTTAGCAAGATGTTAATCCAATATTATGAAGAGAATTTCTGCCACCTTCTTTTTGAACAGCTCTCCCACTAGGGAAGAAGCAAAAAGTTTATAGCACTAAGGGGCGTGCCAGTGACCTACACACATTACTGTCTGAGGAATACTATGCTTCAACTGTTAAATCTGAATAGACTTGAAAGGTTTCCCCCTAGCCAAAAAAAAAAAAAAAAAGGGAAAAAAAAGGAAAATCAGCAGTGGAACAACTGAGAGGAAACAAAAAAACCTCTTCAAGGCCTACTTAGCTCCCTGTATGAATTTCTCATGCATGCAGTATCTACCACTCTTACTAATATATTCCTCCACCCCCCACAACCATATTTCTTTATGAGCCTTATGTTCCTGTCTCAAGTCATGTAAGGCTGAGTACCAGTGAACTCCAGTGGCGACAGGAGCTGATGGCATTTGCTCAGATTCGTGGGGCCCACAGTGGAAACACCTCTTTTGTCAATGTGGAGCATTTTGCTGGAGGATTTCCTTCCAGTTCCTGAAGGGAGCCTACAAGAAGGATGGAGAGAGAGTTTTTTACAAAGTCATGCAGCAATAGGATAGGAGGAAATGGCTTCAAACTGAATGGGAGTAGGTTTAGATCAGCGAGTAGGGAAAAATTCTTCTCTTTGAGGGTGGTGAGGCCCTGAACAGGTTGCCCAGAGAAGCTGTGGCTGCCCCATCCCTGGAAGTGTTCAAGGCCAGGTTGGATGGGGCTCTGAGCAACCTGGGATAGTGGAAGGTTCCCTGCCTATGGCAGGGGTTGGAACTAGGTGATATTTAAAGTCTCTTCCAACCCAAACCATTCTGTAATTCTATGATTCAGCTGGCAGGACTGGCTCCAGCAGCCTCATGGTTCCTTTGGAGGCCTTTGTACAACAGGGAAACCCCTTCGGAGTACAATGGGCAGAAACATGAGCATTTGCAACAGATGCATAACTGGTTTTTCTTCCCAGAGAGAAGAACTGCAGACCTGAGAAGAATGGTGATGTGCTGGGCTCCTGAAAACCCACATCACGCTCCAGCCCCATGGACAGACCCACCTCACTCCTCTGGTCACCTGCTCTGAGCTTCGGGCCTTCACAGAATGCTTTTTACCATTTATTTTTGGTACTGGCAACTGTACTTGATGCAGGCTGTGGCACACTCAGCCTCTTCTGGATGGAAGAAGCAGTAGGATGATGGATGGCAAGCATGTGTGTTTACTGTCAGTTACAAATTTCACATGTAGGAAAAAAGCTAAGGCTGATAACCCAGGATGCTGTCACGATAAAGTTTTGCAGGCACCATGAGCAAAGGACTAGAGCAACTTCAGATCAGGTTGCAAGATATCATTTTAGTACTTACCTTCCAAGATCTGAACCACAAAAGGAATTTTTCCTCCTGGCAGTGTTCAAATATAAGATCCATGCTCTGTTGCACAGGCAGCAGCAGCTTTCTTGGAAGCCAGGAAACAAGCAGGAAGCAGGCAGTTGGTAATTTTGGCAAGTATGTTCAACTCCTGTTAGAAAAAAAATCTCAAAATTCAAATATTTTATCACGTGGCTGTGAACGAAGTCCCCAAAAATTGAATCTTATGTGCTTTCCTGTGGTAAAGAGCTCTGAAATGACCAACACACAAGTTGTAACTTTACTGAAAAAATTCTGAACTTACTGAACAGTCTTAAAGGGAAGAGTAGCTTCTTTATGGCCTTTTAATAGGCTGGAGAGCCAAAATCATCCCTCTAACTATGGTGCACCATGTAGTGCAATAGCCACTGAACATTCCCAAGCTAAGCACCACATAGTACCATCACCAAGGCTCTCACACTCGGTCACCTTCCCTGCTTTCCCTCCCTTTCTCTGCTGATGAGACAATACAGATCCCTCAGTCTTTGTATCCATTAATGACATCGGTGTGTGGATGGACTGATGGCAGCCAGGCAAGGGACAAAACATCTGAAGTGCTGCTGGGGTTTCCTGATCTCAGTTTTAATATAACAGTCTCATGTTATTAGGCTGGGAAATCTCTGTGCTTGCCCTTTGTGAAAATCCTGGGATGAAAGTTGTTAATTTTGGAATTGATTGCCGGGGCTGAGGTAGGATGAATAATTGATAATATTGTCAGAGCTTTTCAATATCAGCCAAAGTTGATCTTATCATCTGATCAAGTGCTGATGATCTGCTTGAAATGTGGTTTTGGATGTACTCTGTATGCTTCTAAATCACCACTGCTGCAAGAAAACACCAGCAGAATCAGAACTTCATTCTCTCAGGAACATGTCGGGTCAGAATTGAGAAAGAACAGCAAACCCACATGGACTGTCAACCTCCACATTGTTCTGTGGATACAAACCCTGACATCACAGGACACTGCATCAGAAGTTTTCACCCTGGCTAAAGAAACTGCAGTGCAGTGGAAGCAGCACTTCCCAAACCAGCATGTTGTTAAAAAGAAGGAAGCATTACTGCAAAACTGACACAGAAACTGGAATTAATTTCAACTTGACAGAACCATGGCAGAATTAAAACGAAACCCTGAGACATTTTCAGAAGAGTTTTAATGTTCACTGCTTGTTATCACGACATTTTCACATCCCAACGTGGCTCATGTCTTAACACTATCTGCAGTCTGGAGATGAGGGCGCTGCTCTCGGAGCTGACAGGGTTGTTATTTCACAGTTCTGAAAGGACCCCTGAAAATTCCTTTTGAACTCCTCTATTTCCATAAAAAGACTGTATGATAAGTATCCATTGTGGTCTGCTTTTTTCATTAAAGAGAAATCCAATGTAAAATGTAGAAAGCTACTGAACTCTTCCCAACAAGAAGTTGCAGTGACCCTGAGACCAGTGACAGTCAGTTATGGGTAGATCCAGCCCAGTGAGCCTGTGAATCTTCCTTCTGATTTCTGTTAGGCCCCTTGCTGTGATGTCTTAATTATGCATAGGCATGATTTAAAATCATAGACTGGTTTGGGTTGGAAGAGACCTTAAATATCATCTAGCTCCAACCCCCTTATCATATAAAAGAGTTACTCTGCAAAGCTGGATTTTCCTCCCTCACCTTATGTCATTAACATGCATGCCAAAGGTTTTGAAATAAATATAATCACAATATTAGCATATTTCTCTGTGTTAAGTCAGGTGAAGGTACGTGGAGGTTTAGGACATTTGCTGTGGGAAGGGTTTTGTACCAGAGATGGTCATTGTGTTTATTCAGAGAGAGGTGGGACTGATGAACTGGTCTCTACTAGTCATCAATATTACAGTTGGAATGAACTGGTACACAGAAAAGTAACTTTTCAAGGAGGTTTTATGGCAGGTTGCCAAGCCTTTCCTTTTCCTTGGAATTTCTTCTCTTCATTCAACGAAAACAACTTGCTACACTTCATATACTTGTAGAGAGCCCTGCCAAGCCAGGTGGGGCTGAAGGCAGCTCTGGTTTAATTAATGCTGATTAGGAGTCTCATGGTAAACACCTTGGAAGTGTTTAAGGTCTTTATACTGGGGGAGTATAATATTTGCCACATTATTGAAGAGGCTGACTAAACAGCTTCTGGCTTGTGAACTCAGATCACTGGTTGAAAGGGTTGCTTTAACACAGGATTGTGTTACAGCCATGGTATCCCTTGGAAATACAACCTGCTTGCAGGCACAGCATTGCATCACCACGTAACAGACCCTCAGGAAGCTAATCCAATGTACAGCTTTGCAAGAAATGTCCAGCATGTGAAGAAAAATTCCTTTGCCATTCGTCATTTGTTCCTGTCATCGTGACAGTTAAGTTTGGAAGCTGAGACAAAGCTGGTAAATTTGGGTGAACCAGATGTGACTTTTATTCAATATGCAGTTTTCCCAGACACCCTGAAACACATCACGTGGATAAACTCCACTTTAACCAGTCTGACATTCGGGGTTTTTTCCACTTGAGATGTACAAATAAACAAGAAATTTCTGTAAAGAGGCAGAGATAAGCATGAAACAAGTGCCTAATACTGGTGTCTGAGGATGTCAAAGTCCCTTCTGATGGGTAACATGCTATTAACATGCTTTTGACATGCTGACACAGAGGTGGGGATGCTGCACAGCTCTGCTTGTAGGGCAAGATTCAGGTAAATCTGTAAATGCAAATCCAAGAATTGGACATTAAGCTTAAAAAAACAGATCTGGCTCATTTATTTTTTTGAGTGTCTTCAATATCCAGAGAAATCAGGTTGAAAACTAAGCGCTGCACTGTGCATCCTGCTGGTTTTACTGACAAAGCTAGTTTGATCCCTGAAAGGTACATGCTCTCCAGAAATCTGTGTGAGTGTAGCACTGGTTTAAGATCTGCAGGTTAAATTTATTTACCTCAACAAATAGCCCAGTATCACACTTGTGGGCAGCAAGAGCCCGAGATTGCATAAAGCACAGTAAGAAAGGAGCTTGCTTGGTCTGTTTGACTTTAGGGAGGGTACAAGGAAGTGTTTTTTATCTGAACCCAAAGAGCACACTTGATCATTGCCTTTAATCTCTCTTTTTATGTATTTTTCATGAGCAGAGGCTTCCGAGTTTGTTTTGTTGCTTTTGTCACACGTTTTCTTGCTGGCAGAGCTCCAGCCCCGGTAGAGGAGAGCAGGTTGTGGCCCCAGCATCGACAGGGGTTAGATGGGTAAGTTTTTGAACAGTTTGCATCAAGATTTGGCAGAGGAGAGGTAAAAATGCAGTATTTTGGGATGTCAAAAAACGACCAAGCCAATTTTTCCTGATTAAAGGAAAACTGACTCCATCACTAATTCATTTTCCTGAAGAGAGCTTTGGTAGCTGATAATCTGAGCAACATAATTGTAAAATGCTATGGGCAGGAAGGAAAAAAAACACAGTGATTCCCCCATCTTTTAATGCTGGAGTGTATTTACTCAAGGCAAATGCAGGCACAGGGCTGGCAGCTGAACAAGGAGCATGGCCTTGCCTCAGCCACACATATCAGAACTCTGCTCCGAGGCTGCCAGCCACAAATATGGTCCCCCTGAAGCTTTCAGGTGAGAGAGGGAGGGCCGTGACAGGATGAAAAATGAGAAGGGAAGAGAAAAGGACAAGAGTGTCTTGAAGCACCACAGAGTGAAGCACCTAGAGGAAATAATTTGCACGTAAAAATAAAATCACCAGTAAATCACAGTTCCTTCCTACGGGGGAATCATAATTCCTTCCCACTTTTTGAAGTGTGTTTTGCACAGAAGGCCAAGCGTCAGGGAGTTTTAGATCCATTTTATACAACTCCATGTGTTATTCTTAGGGCATCCTCGCTCTCAGCAGTGTTACCTCTATCAGAAAAAAGTCTGAAATGCTTATGAAAATATTAAGCCCACAGCAGATGGCAGCAGACAGCAAAATTTTGCCTACATCCTCTGTTGAAAAATAAATAAATAAACACTGAACAGTTCATGGCTCGGCCACCAGAGTTGGGTAATGTGAACACAGTTACAGTCCCCATCACACTCTTGGCTATTTGAGGAGAGGTTACTGAGGAGACGCAACTTCCCCAGCACAGGAGGGGACCCCCAGGCACCCGAGAGTGTGGTCAGAGCATCCACAAACCTTCACAGATCTCCTCTGGTGGGTGCTGGGCCCAGCTCCCCAGACTGTGTGACTTCTTTGGGCTAGTGCTGCTGGCTCCTCACGCTATGGGATGCCCTGGAAATCACAGCCTAGGCCTTTCTCATGCTTTGATATATTTAAAAGTGATGTATTTGTTATTTTTAAAATACTGAAAATTTACAGTGGACTAGACATTAAATGTTACTGCAGAGCTGGTTTTGATCCAGAGAGATCTGTTGAGCAGTATATTGCCCACATCTCCAAATACCTGGCTAATCCCATCTGAGACTGAATTTATAATTGGACCGTAACAGTGAAAAAGAACCTTCTGCCTACAAATTATTTAGTGTCACTCACAAATGGCAGGAAAAAAAAAAGTTTATTTAGAGATTTAACAACCTTCCTTTTTGTTAGCTTTTCTACTACCTGGTATCACAATTTACAGACCTCAGGGCAAAAACATGACCATAACACAAAAATATTTCTGTACAGGTAGCCAGGGCTCGACACTTACAGCCATGTACAGATACCCATCACACAGATTAATTTCAAGGAACTCTTAAAGCTATTGGGGAAGTAGAAGATAAACTTCTCCAGAAACAAATTACTTCGTCTCTCTATGGCTGCAGCAGGAAGGAAGGGAAAGATGGATGCCTATTGAAGGTTTCCTTCACCTCCTCCTGCCTGCAGGAGGAGTAAGGCAGGGCAGTGGTAGCCAGAGACTGTAAGGCTGTGTCCCTGCCCCTCCGTGGCTCTGCATTCCTGCATCCACCCACGCCACAATAATCCCTGCTTTTTATAGTGCCTCGTCTGCATCGCCTCATGATCCCCTCCACCTCTCAAAGACCTCCTTGCCTTGCAAGCCCTTTGCTTTCTCCACCCGTCTGTATCCCTAAATACCCACCTTCCCTCCCCTGGATGTCCCTCATGTACCTTGCCCATGGCATTTGGCTGGGCAGGAGGCAGGACAAGCGCCAGACAACCAGCCCAGTGCCAACCCAAAGCCTGAAACATCCCTGCTTTTCCTTCAGTGGGAACAGTCACTCAGATCACTTTCTTCCTCCCTGCTGAAAACTTGCACAAAACTTGTCAGAAGTTTTTATGACTGTTTCAATAGTTTCTTCTTCAGTTTCTCTCTCAAATTCTGTCCAACAGGTTCAGGAGTGTTGAGGTTTAACTCCACCAACTCAGTACCACACAGCTGCCTGTGCATCCCCCTCCCTGCCACAGTGGGGAGTAGAACTGGAAAGAGAAGGTGAATCTTGTCAGTCGAGATTAGAAAAGTTTAATAATTGGAAGGAAAAAAAAACACCAAAAATAATAATAACAACAACAATAATAATAATAATGAAAAGGAGAGAGGGAGAGAAAAACCCTCAAGAGAAACAAGTGATGCACAATGCTCACCACCCACTGATGGATCCCCAGCCTGTCCCCCAGCAGTTATCTGCCCTCAGAGCAGCTCCCCCAGTTTGTCTACTGAACATGACATTCCATGGCATGGAATATCCCTTTGGCTCATTCAGGTCAGCTGTCCTGGCTGTGCTCCCCCACGGCTTCTTGTGCAGCTCCCCACTGGCAGAGCATGGGAGACTGAAAAGTCCTTGGCTTAGGGTGAGCACTACTTAGCAACAACCAAAACATCCGTGTGTTATCAACATTATTCTCACACTAAATCCAAAACACAGCACTGTACCAACTACTAAGAAGAAAATTAACTCTATCCCAGCCAAAACCAGGACAAGGAGTGGTTAGGGGACTGGGAAGCCTGGCAGGAGGAGGGCAGATGTGCTGCCTGCTTGCAAGAAACAAGGAAAACCCCACGGGTATCCCCAGGGCATGGGATAACTTCAAACCTTCATTCCCTTCCAAAGGCAGCACCCTCTCCTTCTCCTCAACTCTTCACCCCCTGGGGCTTCACCCCTCCTGTCATGCTGCACCTCTGCCCCTGTCACAGCCCGAGTTGGTCCTTGAGCATCTTTGTGCTTTTCCTGCTGTCCCTGCACAGGCATCACTCACAGCAGATCCTGATCCCCTGCTCCAGGGAGAGGTCCCTGCACTGGTTGTGGTGTCTGTGCTCCAAACATTCCTCCTTCCTAAGGGAACTGTGGCCCCACTGGCCTCTCTGTCCTTCAGCCTCAGGGAGCTGAGCCTGCAGGGTGTTTGCCTTCTTGGGTGAAGCAGAGAATAGAATGAAGCCTCAAAAAAGGAGGTAGGTTTGAAAATAAACATAAGCTAGCAAACCAACAAAAGGAAAGGAAAAAAAAAAGCCTTGGAACACTTAAAGAGCTTTATGTTTGTGGTTCACTACCAGCATCCCCCAGGACCTTCTGCTCCCCCCGTTTCACAGCCAGAAAAGGGTGTGTTTGGTGGAGATTAAACTCCGCAGAGAAACTCGAGCCCAGGTCAGTGGCTACAGAGGCAGAGCCCATCTCACTGCCTGAGGGGGCTGCAAGGACCCCCGTGGTGGAGCCCCTGCCTCCATCAGAGGGACTCAGAGCTGTTTCCCTCCCTGCCAGCAGCAGGTAGAGCAAACTGGGAGCATCCCAGTTTACTTGTTCCCAAATGCGAGGTCTTTATCGCGGGCAGCCCTGCCTGCTGTGCAATGCCAGGTATCCTGCATGTGTGCTGCACTGGGATCAGCACTTCCCACCTGTCTGATTCCGAGGGCCACAGAGTCGTTTTAAACAAAGCCAGGGATCATCTTGTACCATGCAGCCAAATGATTTTTTATTTATGGGTAGAAATGCTTCTTTATTTATGCAACTTTTTTTTTCCTGTTCACCCACCTGTATGTGTGGGCAAGTGTTCATATTTCTAAAGATTTTTTTCCTTTTTTCTTTCTTTTTTTTTTGGCAGCTGCTGTGCAGATCACCCTCTAGTCACTGACAGGCTGGGACTGGAGACTCAGAAGTGCTGTTCCAGGTGATTAATTAATCCCCTTCCCATTGCAGTAGGACAGTAAGCAAATGCTGACTCCTCTGGGACCTGAAGTTCCTGGTCCCTGCCTGGGACAGGGATGAGCTGGAGAGGAGGGTGGTGACTGCTTTTCCTGGCAGTCCCCTGAGCACTACCAGCATCCCTTTGTGAGACACCAGGCATGTCACTGTGAGACTCATGCAGGGGGAGACTTGTCACTCATGAGAATCACAAAAATCACACACACAACTGAAGCACAAAGACTGTGACAGAGCAGGGACAGACTCAGGGCCATTCCAGGGGATAGGCCAGCCAGTGCCCACCTGGAGCTTGGGGAGAGCTCCCAGCCCACGCCACAGCCTTCCCTCCAGGGTTCCTGCTGCCCTGTAAGGGCTGCCTGTTCCCAAGGGCTGCCTGTTCCCAAGGGCTGCCTGCTCCCAAAGGCTATCTGCTCCCAAGGGCTACCTGCTCCCAAAGGCTATCTGCTCCCAAGGGCTGCCTGCTCCCAAAGGCTATCTGCTCCCAAGGGCTGCCTGCCCCTGGCTTGTTCCTGCCTGGGGTAACCCCTCCACCCCCGTTCTTGGCAGGCAGCAGCGTCACCTTTCTTACCACACTGACGCCACCAGCTCTGCAATGTTGACTGAGCCTTTATCACCCCTTGTGAATAGCAATTAATTATAATAATTAATAGTTATAATAAATCCTTTTAATGGCCTTTCCTTAGGCCCTGTTGAAGTTCCTGGGAAGCAACAGAAACCATGGATGTGTGCAGGAACGTGACTGCTTCTGGACAGTTTTGCTGCTGATGGTTTGGCAGCATGAGGGAGAGAAGTGCAGCTCCACCTGACCTGACCCTTAGTTCCAGTTTTTCCCAGTGCTGCAGACAACCTGTGCATGCTATCCAGCACAGCAGTGAGCTGGGAGTGGAGGAGCTGCACTGCTGCTCCCCTACCATTTACCTGGGAATACACACCCACCAGACACTGAAAAAGAAAGGATGAGGAACAACAAGCCCCTCTGCAAATCCTTTCTCATTTGGCTCTGTGCTTATGTGCTTCACTGAAGAAGAAACCCCATTTCTTTCTTTTTTCCCTGCACTTGCAGCCCCTGTTCATTTTGTCCCTGGACTGAACACTCTTTGAAGGCTCCCCATCACGTGCATAATTTAAGAAGTAAATAAAAAATATTGCTGTACATACATATAAAAGCATTAACTTGATGATTCACCACGTTGAAGATAACTTATTTAGCAACTGGTAGAACACACACCCAGTGATAAAGGAGAGCCAGGCTGGTGAGAATGCCAGTCTGATGGACAAACCTCCCTGACACACAGACCTGACACTGAACTGGGAATCTTTGCCAGCCTTTGCCCAGGATCGGCCACCTGCCTGATTGTGGGACACCAAATGTGCTAACAGTATGTCAGACAGGAGTGACTAAAAAACATAAAACAGATAAAAAAGCAAATGTCAATCAGTGTGTTTGGACAAACACGGTTGATGTAAAATAAAAGCCTCAAAACTGACTGTTTCCTTTGGACACACATCCTGCCTAAAGCCTGCAGATAGACATTATCCTGACTCCTCATCTCCTTCTTGGCTGTTGGGATCAGCAGAAACCCAGAGATTAAGCTCATGAGTTTCTCCATCAGCATCCAGGAGTTGTGCTGGGTGTAAAATCAAGTATCTGAAATTAGCCTATGCTACTACAGAGCATTTTTTTCATAGGCATCTTGCTTCATTATCAAGAAAAACTAAACATTAAGTGAATGTTGTGTTCTTAGGTATAAAGTTATGGGCAGAGGTAAAATGTAATTCAGTACAGGATCCTGATGGGAATAGGCAATGAGGACACTTCCAGCATCATTCCTGTGAGAAGGAGGGAGGATAGAATTTGGAGTACCAGTGATCTGTGTTTCTCTCAGCCATGGTAGCACAGTCACATGCAGATCTGCTTTCCCAGCAGTGCTGCTTTTCAAGCAGTTCAAAACTAACATTTTTCTGAATCAGCTCAGGAATTGCTGCAGCTTTTTTCTTTCTTTTTTGTGTTGCTGAAAAGCTGATTTAGTTTTGGATTTAGACCATTCTGTAGCTCAAAGGGAGCAGCCCCATTCTACCAGCAGAGAATCAGGGAGTAAAGCTGTTCAGCTGCTTTCAAATTGTGTATTGGTGCCTCTCACTCTGTTGTGTATGTGGCATCAGGAAAAATAAAGGGGCATTGAGAACATCCCTTAAGGATTATGTTAAAACAGATCAAATCAATTTTCATTCTCCAAGTTAAATGAACTCAAAAAATAACCCAATATTCATAAGGAAAATAGATTTTTTAAATGTTTAGTTAATCTACTGCTAATAATGTAAGTCAGATTTATTTAAATTAAGTTTCTATGGCATCATCCTGCATAATCCTTGCTGCACAAAGCTCAGAAATGTTCCTTGTCCTTGTCACCTGGAGCATCCCTGGCACATTGCCCACAGTCTCGATGGTATCACTCTCATACCACACCCAAGTCATCCCTTGTGTTTACACCTACCCAGATTTTAATAGCTGATGTTTCCAGCTTACCAGCACTGTCAGCAGGCTCTTTCCACAGGGAAGCAGAGCAGCACAGTGTCAATCCCTCAGAGGCTCCTCGGGGTGATGTTTAGGGTCATACCAGTCTGCACAGCAGTGTTATGACTGTGGGCACAGAGGGGTGCTGGGGACTGGTGTGAGTGGAAAGAACCATTAAACTGTGAAGATTAACATATTCTGCTCCTGATAGCAGGCCAAGACCACAACCCACTTCACTAAGTAGCCCTTTGCTTAGGGGATTGACCTGTGCTGTTCCTGTTTATAGCAGAAGGAAATACATCCCTGAGTTCACAGTTATTCTTGACAATTGACCAGGCAACCCTGGAGCAGCTGCACTGATTAATTAGGAAAAAACTTATATATCTCTATGTTTTTATAAATTTTTATATAAATGTATGTGTGTATATGTATGCATATGTTTGCATGACATATATATATAGATAGATAGATACATTTTGTTTTCCTTATATTTTGCTTTAGATAGGCTGTAACCAACATGGTGTGATCCCAAAAGCTAAAAGGAAAACCATGGGTTTCTAGGCATCACAGAGTCATCATAATGCTTACAGCAGATGTGTTGTTTTGATCCAGCCATTCCAGATGTGCCCTGGTGCTTCATACTGCCTCCAGGAGGTCAGTATCCATGAGCAGCACTGCCATTTCTCCTCAGTTTTTGATGGCATGCAGCCTTCAGGTCCTGGCAGGGAACAGCCTGTGGTGTGGTGCAATCTTGGTGCAAGAACAAGGGCTAGGAAGAACTCAGGGTGATCCATGTACTGGCTGGAGCCAAAGGAAAGCAAGTCTATCTCGAGGTCATTAAGTACACAAATTAACTAAAAACAAACGATTCCTTTCTCCTGCAGCAAGCCTGGTGCCTCAGGGTGTGCTCAGTTGCTGCTGGAGGGAGGGAGGGGAAGAGGGAAACAGGATTAGTTCGCCAGTGCCTGGGGTTTATGGGAATCTTTTAAACAAGCAGCATTAGATCACCTGTTTACATGACAGGGAAGAGAGGCTGAGGGGTGGACTGGGGTGTTGGGTGACCTGTGGCAAATTCCTCAAGCCCTGGGTGGTACTGACCAGCCCCCAGGAGTGCTGCAGATACCAGGGGATGTTGCAGTGGGGACTAAGGGTGCAGGCAACCAAGCTGAGCCCTGAGGCAAAGCTTTCAGAGACTCTGTCATACCCAAACCCACAGGAAGGAAGCATCAGGGTCATTTCCCCAGCACAACCCACAGAGTGGGGTGTCTGCTTAAGGAGACCATCCCACCAGGGTCCACGGAGGCAGCTGGGGCGGGAGGCTCCTGTCAAAAGAGAGGCACGAAATTTCCCTCTCTGAGAGGAGCTGAAGCCCCTCTGGGTGGGTGAAGAGAGATGGGGAGAGCTGGGTTGGTGCTAGTGGGACCAAGAGGGGTTCAGAGCAGGCAGGGCCCCCCTTGCCAGCACCTACTCACAGCCAGCTGCCCTTCTGCAGGGAACCACCATCTCCTCTTCCTCCCTCCACACAGCCAGTCCATGTGGCAGAAGAGGGAGTGCAAAGCCTACTCACAAAGCAGGGCACAGAGCTGTGGATGATCAGTACTTCCTAGACTCAAACTTGCCCAATTTGTAAAGGAAAAATAAAGACCTCTATCTCCAGTAATTAGTCCCTTCATATGTCCTGTCCCAGTATTGCTGAAGAAGAAAGAAGCTGGAGGAAAGCACGGGGTTTGCAATTATCAGCCCTTCCCATGCAGCCCTGAGGGCTGGCAGGGCAGGACTGGCTCTGGAGCTGCAGCTCCCTGGGATCAGGAATGGCCCCAGGACCAGGGCTGGGTACAGGCAGGGACTGTCCATCCACTGCTGCTGCAGCTTCTGCTCTCCCTGTGGCTCAGTTAAAGCTGAAATTCTGCTGCTTTATCCCTGGACACTTGTGTATTCAGAGGTAGTGGGGAAAAAAGTGTAGGGCTCAGGGTTAAACCTGCAAAATGGAAACCCTGTGACCCCATCCTTCCCCGTATCCTGCAGGGATCTTGCGTTTCAGAGGGGGTTTCCTCCCATCACTTCAACCCTGAATGGTTAATCCCACCCTGCAGCCTCTGGAAGAGCATTTCAAAACCAGTTTTGCTAAATTTTAGGCCCAGAATGCTTGCTATGGAGAACCAGAGAGGAAAGACATCTTCCAAGTTTAGCTGAATGGGAAGGGAATGAGGCAAAAGTCCTGCTGAAATCCACTTTTCTCTTGCTCCATTCTTGCAGAGGGCTTGCTGCTGCTGTCCTCTGAGTATATCGGGCTAGGCAAGACCTTGGGGTGAAAGACTGGCACCCTTCAAAAAGGGAGAAACCCTCACTGCCAAGGTTACCCTTTGCAGGACTTCCCAGCTGTCCTGATGGCACCTTCCACCTGAATCTATTTGCAAGCTGTTTTTCAGGAGTATTTTAGCTGAGGGTGTCTCATCGGAGTCACTATTTCACACCATCTGCAAGTCTGCAATATCCCAAATAGGGATCTTTTGTTTTGAACATTGAAAATCTCTGAGATTAATTTAATACAAAAAATAATCAAAAATCACCATATTAGGCAACAATCACCTTGTTACATCATGCAGTTACAATGGCCAACGTTATGGGATGAAACCTGACTGAAAATTCCTGACCAGTGTGTTCACTCTCATAATTTGCAGGGAATGATCTAATCAAAGTTTGTATAAAACTACTCTTAGGCATGGCAAATAAAGCATTTGCTAAATAACAGTTGTTCTGAACAGATCCCAACACAAACATCAGGGCTTGCAGAGGTGGCAAAAAATAGTTTAAGTTAAATTATTGGCAGGACCTTGTCTCACTGCTAATGCAATTTCACTACATAAAATATTTTAAAAGGGCAAAGGGGCTGAGCCAGGGATTTACCTCCAGTCCAGGCTAGAGGAGAGAACGAGGGGAAAAGCCCCAACCCTGAAACCTTCAGGTGAGGGCACCTGGTTGGGGCTCCCAACTTCCAAGGCTTCGTTCTGACTCACATATTACCCCTCTCAGTTTCTCCCCTTGCAAGTGGCCCTCCTTAATGCAAACAATTAAATGGGCATTAGGTGAAAGTGGCTGTTCCTATTGCCTAATGAGGAGAATATATGGCAGGCAGGTAAGGGTGCCTGGCTTGCTGTCCAGAAATCAGGCCCTTTCTTACAGGGGCCTCATGTTCTCCGCGCTTCTAAAGTTCTCCTTTGTTATCAAGGAGCTGAATAAGGAGGTTTTGAACCTCTCCAAACAAAGTCCAACCAGCCTGAGACTAAAACCCAGGAACAGTGTTTGTAGAAGAGAGGAACAGGAGGTTCCAGCAACATCATCCAGTTTACAAGCAATTAAACCCCGCTGGCCTCCTGTCAGCAGTGAGTGCTGCCACTGCAGAGCCCTTCACAGGATGGGTCAGGTTGGAAGGGACCACAGTGGTCCAACCTCCCTGCTTGAGCTCATCCCAGAGCACATGGCACAGGACTGAGTCCAGACAGTTCTGGAATATCTCCAGTGAGACATCCTTGGCTGCAAAGTGCTGTGTTCCTGTACTCTACACCCATCACTGGCTCAGGATGCGACACAGAGAGGGGCAGGGCTGGTGAGAGGGGCTGGGCTGCTTTCTCTTACCCTCCTGGCGTGAATGTGCCTGTAGTGGCTGGGCAAGAGGCTATTCCTGCTTTGGGGAAACTGGTTTCACTTCAGGAGTGTTTTTTCTCTGGCTGGAGAAACGGGAAATGCCACGAACTCAGTCTGAAGTCCATCAGGCTGGCATTAAGTTCATCAGTGGCAAAGCCTGCTCTCAGCACACTTGTTACTTCACAGATGTTGTTGTTGCCCTTCCAGAAGCCCCAGTGGCTGTTACAAGTCCCTGGAACTCCCCAGAACTTCTTGTCAAGACTGGTTGTGGTGAATGTGCCTTTGCCTGTGAGCAGGGTGCAGCTGAGAGCTGTAATGCAGAGACCACAGGGCCTGGGGACCAACAGGAGAAGGTCAGGGACGGATGGGTTCTGTGCACAGCTGATCCCAGCACCATGGTCCACACCTCCTACAGCCGTGTCCTCCTCCAGCCCAGGGTGCAGATCATCCCCAGCATCCATGTCTCAGTGTAGCCTCAGGGAAGCAGCAGCCCCTGAACTCCCCAGAAGCCTTCTAGAAAGCTTGAGCCAAGCCAGGCTGCAGCATGGACTGTCAGGAAACAGCGACCTGTTGGGTGACTGCTGGAGCAGCCAAATGTCACCAGGAGTAAGAGTGTCCAGGATGGCGTGGTGCTGCCCTTTGAGAGGGATCTGTGATGTTACTGGGCAGTTCTACCTGGTGGGGTGGTTTACTGCCCTTTTGGTTAACCAAAACCACCAATGCAGCCCGTTCTTTTAGAAAAGGTAAAACCCTGCAGGACATTTTTCAGATTCTCCCACCAAAATTTCTCCCCAAGTGACATTTGTTAGGGCTGACACCAGCATGCCCCCAGCCCTCTCCCTTCATCAGCTGCCCCTCACACCACCACACAGCTGTCTGAAACAGTGCCCAGCATGCTGCCTAGTTCCTTTTTTTCCCTCTCTATTCTTATTTGCAGTCCCTTCATCATTAGTTCCCACAGGACTATCAATAGCGTATTTGTCTGACACAGACAGTTTCACTGCTATAAATTCTCCACAGCCCATTGAATAGAGACTTTTTAATTAGGTTTTAAGGATTTTTCCATTAGCAGAGAGACATTGAGAATTCAGGTCTCACTTCTGAAAAGCAAAATACGTTAGAGAGGGAAGCTGCTTGATTTACTGCAATATTAACATTTTCCTCCCTGTATTTACGGGCGTGGATCAATTGCTGTTTTGCTACTGTGGACAGATATATGTTTGACAATTTACTTTATTGTGCCACAAATGAGAGATTTAATCCAGTGATCCAGTGAGAGCCCTCTTGGGGTGCTGCATTTTCTGTGTGACACGCATGGAAGATGTGAACAATGTCTTTCATCATCAGAATTTGATTGCTTTCCTATTTGCACCAAACTGGTTTTTTGTTCTTGCTGTCAAAGGGTTTTTCTGGCTTTAGCTTTCACTTTGCCTGGCAGATCTGAGATAGGGCTTCATATGAAAGTGGAAAAGATTGAGCTGGTGCCAGCTCCTCGGCAAGGTGTCAGGGCAGAGCTGGGCTGCCTTGGGCCCTGGACACGCTTGGCCACAAGGAGAGGGCAAGTGTCCCCTCCCTCCTAGTGTACTCCCAGCTGCTGGGTGTTCCATACTCGGGGAATTCACGAACCAAGTGTGATATTTTGGGGTTTTTTAAAAGCCCAGATGGATTTTCCCTTCCTGGAACTGTTGCAAATGGCTTTTTGTTGAGCTGACAGAGCAAGCCTGCTGTCTGTCCCACCCCAAAACACCTTCAGGTCGGGAAGAACTGTCACAGCGGTGCTTTGCCGATGAAATCCTTGCAGGCTTCAAGTTTCTATTTCAATCTACTCATCCTGACAAAACTTTATGTTGAAGAAATCCCAGCCAACTCCAACAGCCATGTTTTAATCCTGCTGGGTACATTTAATCTACTTCTTGCACCTCAGCTGTAAACCAGTGGGTTGTTGCATCATTTTTTGTCGGGTTACCCCAGGTAAGCAGGACACAGCAAGGGCAGCCTCAGGTGCTGTTTCATCTGCTGTGGCATCCTTCATCCCAGCTGGAGACTGCTAACATGCCTGTCTAGGCCCAAGCTAAGGACCTGTCTGGTTTCTGCAATGCTCTCACCTGCAGTAAGTCATTATATAAAACAGGGCAAAGTAAGGTGTTAAGATTTTCTAGTTTCAAGAGAATTTTTTCCTTTCCTGATTCTTGCCAGAACTTTACAGTTCACTTTTTATGCTCACTCTCTTTAAAATCCTTACAAGAGTGGTTTCAAAGGAATTTCATAGCTAGCTTCTTTTCTGTTGAAATTTCCACTTTTTTTTTCTTTCTACTCTTTACTTTTTTTCTATCATTATTTTGTTAAATCTCTTGAAGGACTGAACTATATAGAGACACAGTTTTCCCCTGAAGTAGCTCTCCCATTAATCCTTGTATACTCTTGCTAACACTGGAGCTTAATATTTCCCCCTCTATTTTTAACCACATTTAATTGGTGCAGAAGAAACACTTCCTGGCCAGTATTTCCTCCCCTCAGTGTCATCAATGAAAAGAGCAATAACAGAAACTCGCTAAAAGTACAATTGTCTTGATTCCACCTGCCACCTCTGTAGGCAATTTTTGCCAGCAGCTCAGCAGAGCCAGCCCAGGTCACTTTCTGCCCTCTAATTTTTTTTTGCAGACCCTGCCACACTGTACATCCCTCTGAGCATTTCCAGTCCTCACCATCAGCTGGAGGCAGCAGCTTAGGCAGTATTTTTTCACTGCCCACTTTTGAAACCACCAGGAAAAACTTCTCTGAAATGACCTTTTCCCACCACACGGTGTCTTAGGTTCACTTATTATTTCCTAGGTTTCCTGCTTCTGCTATTTCAGGCTTTTCTCACTTTGTATTTATCTTTTTAGCTATTTGTGCCAGAAATAACCTTACAGCCCTTCCGCTGCATTGCCTGGTTTCAAAGTTTTGATCACCCACTGTTCCCATAGTAGCAAATGAGAACTATGGATTTTTTTTTTTTCATTTCTCATGTGTCCCAAATAATATTCAGTCCTTGACATGTAAGGTGAAACCCGGAGCTCATGATCTGCTCTAAGAAGCTGCAAGAAATCTAAGAGGTGAACATTTCCCTTTAGCTTGCAGGGTGAGTGTCTGCTGAGCACTGCCTGCCCCTATTTGTTACCACTTGCTCTGACATTAATTAATGAATTATGCTAAAATAAGATAATATAGGCAATATTTGTCAGCTGTTCCATGTCATTGCCCTCAGAATGTCAGCGTTTGGAGCTGCTGAGTGATCTCAGTGACTCCCTGTTCCTTCCCCTGTCCTGGGTGCAGATGGGAGGTGTTGGTTGGTACCCCTTGCTGGCAGGTGATGCTGTTTCGCAGCACCTGCAAGAATCTCTCCCTCCCAACAGTCATTTTTACCAGATTCAGTGTTAAATCCAAACTAGATTATCTTGGTTTTAATCTTGAAACTTTCACCAGGTGATTAAAGTCACCAATTCGGGAGAGTTTGAAAAGATGCCCCCAAGAAATGATGGAAATCAAACGAAGCAATGATAAAATCGTGGGATCAGCCAAAGTTAATCCATCACTAGCCCAGTTCCCTGTGCCATGAGTGGCCAGTTACAGGTTCTTACAGAAAAACTTCAAGGAGTAAAGAGAGCACAGTCATGCACCATATTCTTCTCATTTCCCACCCCTGCCCCATCATTTTATTGAAAGCTTTCTTGTGGTTGTCTTCTGAGAAATGACAAGTAACATTTGCTGAAGTCCAGCCAGCCCCAGGCAGTGATATTTTCACAGAACACCTTTCCAACCTCCAAGGACTTGCAGCTTAGACATTTCCTAAGACAGATGTGTAGTTTGAGGATTTAAAAACCCCAAACAATTTTTTTTTCAACAAGTTGACCCAGTTGCTTTTCAGACCTGTGGGAAGTTTTAGCATCCGTGACGTCCTGCAGAAGTGAACTCCACAGCTGACTTGCTTCACCCATGTGCTCAGTGAAGAATTGTCTTAGTTAACAGGCTTCTAACCTAACAGTTGGACTTTTATGTTAGATGAGACCATGAGCTGTGTCTTCTGTAACCTGTATGGAGCTTGCAGGCCTGGAGATATGTGAGCATTCCTGGTGTGGATGCTGTCCCACACCGCCATCCCCACCACGGGATCTCTTACACACTGGAAGCCTAGAACACAGCATGAAAAAGTAGGCATAGTTTTAGTCTATAAAATGACAAAACCGTGTGAATCTGTGATTCTCTATCCCTTGCCTACTAATTGTTAATCTGCCATTTGCTTTTCTCACGGTTGCTAAGCACTGAGCTGGTGTTTCCATAAAGCTGTCTGTTATCTTCCATATGCTCATGTCACTCTTACACTGCACTCACATGAACCCCAGTGATCGTAATCAGCTCAGGGCCCATCATTTCATTTGAAAAGGTAGGATTGCTCCTTTCCCAGGTGTGCATCTCTTCATGTTTACAGACATGAAGCATCACCTGCCATTTAACTCTGCAGTCATTCCATTTTGCACAATCCATCTGAGCAACTGGCTCATAGTTTTACTGCCACAGAAATACTGTGCCATCAACAAATTTTACCCTCTTGCCCCCTCTTCCAGATGGTTTATGAGTTTGCTAAGCTGCAAAAGTCCCAGCATAACTCTCTCAAGGAGCCTCTTCATGACCTCTCCCCTCAGTGAAAATCATCTGTTGGCTCCCACCCTCTGCTTGTTGCCTTGTTTTCATCCAGGAGACAATTTCCCCATCTGTTCTGTGACAACTTAGTTTGTAAGATCCTTACCCTCTTCAAAGTCTTTTTCCACAGCTCATTGCTCCCACGAGCCAGAGGGATTTTCTCAGCATCTCTCCTAATTACACTGTCTCCTTTTTAACTTTGGGCAGAATGCAACGTGGGCATGGGAGCAGCAGGGACTGAGGGGTGGGGGGTATCAGAATTATGTTTTCTGCTTTGCACTTGGCCCCTTTCCTAATAACTACTGAAACTCAATTTGCCTTTTTGGCACTTTGAATGTTCAGTTGGCATATCCACAGTGATGCAAAGCCGTGTGAGTGACAACAGATAATTTGCACCCCATCTTGGTGATTATATAGTTAGGTTACTCTTCCACCATGCACTTTACTTTGCACTTCATTTGCCATTTATCACCCAGTCAATCCTGTAAGATACCTCTACAACTGTTCAACTAGCTGCACTTTTGAAAAAATATGAGAAATAATTCTGAATCATCAGCACATTCACCACCTCATTATTCACCAAGCTTTCCTGATCATTTATGAATATCTTGAACAATAAAAATCCTCCTCTCTCCCTTGTGATTGCTGACCTTTGTCTCCTATCTGAAAAGAAGTTATTTGTTTAGCCCTTTATGATTTTACTTTCCTACAGTCAGGGTTTTTTTCTGTTTTCTTTATTTGACTTTGAAAAAAAGGTCGTTTTTCTTCCAGTAGCTTCCTTTACTCTCTCATTTAATTATTCTGGGTCTATATGTGTGCCTGAGGACACTCTCTTCATAGTTTTTGTGCGGTGGTAAATATTTACTTAATCTTTCATATTGTGTCTTTCAACAGCTTCCTGCTGTTTGTGAACATTTCACCCATTTTACTCTTCCTTTGAGTTCCATTTAATAAGTCTTCTTGGTGTCTGTTTCCCTTTTTAGAAGGTAATAAGTCAGGATCTGGACTTTCTTATTGCCTGGGGCATGGCAAGCTGGAGTGCATCACAACCACTATCGTAAAGAGACCTTGCAATGGCCACATCTTGAATCAGATTGTCTGCGTTTCTCAGGAGTTTCTCTCTGGGTCACTGCAAAACTGAGGGGGTCTAGAAAAGAAACAAAATATGTATTTCCCTTCTTGGCTGGTCACAGTCAGTGTGTCCTTGTCTCCACAGGCTGGTCTACATCTCATCTCAGGAAAAATAAGCATTTTCTGGTGTTGCTTTGTCCTGACAAAAAAAGGGCGAATGCTGGCAGTGCCAATATCAGGGGCTGCTTGGAGGTCCCAGAAGCATTAGGGAAAATTACAGGCTCAGATCTGTATTTCTAAATTGGCACTGAGCTTTGCAGTCACAACCAAACCCTTTTGCAATGTGTTGGGCGCTGAAATTCAGGCTTTCAGATCTGACTCAGCTCTAATTTGTGTATTTGGATAACCTTAGGTAATTATCTTTTCCATTTTACCTTGTTCAAGAATATTGGCCATAGAAATGCCACAAAACCCCTCTGGTTTGTAGAAATGACATATTCTTTTACAAAATCCCCCCGAAGTAGTTTGAACAGACCAGGTTAAAGTTGGTTTTGACACCTGCATTATCAAATAGGAGGATCTCAGTGGTTACTTTGAACTGTCTGGTCCCAGAATTAAGATGTAGGGTTTTCTCTGTTTGTTTTTTGAACCCACAGTGTTATTTGGTAGACAGACAGATATCATCCTGGTTTGAGGGCTTTTGTGGGTAACTCATTTAGTCAAAATATGTGGGAGGTTAACAGCCCTCTCCCTCATTTACACCAGGAATGACAGGGTAGGCTCGCTGCTCCCAAGCATGGATCTGTAACAGAAAGGTTTGGGTTGGAAAGGACCTTAAAGATCATCCAGTTCCAACCCCCCTGCCATGGGCAGGGTCACCTTTCACTAGACCAGTTTGCTCAGAGCCCCGTTCAACCTGGCCTTGAACACTTCCAGGGGTGGGGCATCCACAACTTCTCTGGGAAACCTGTGCCAGCGCCTCGCCACCTGCACAGGCAAGGATTTCTTCCTAATATCTAATCTAAATTTACTCTCTTTCATTTTGAACCCATTCTCCCTTGCCCTTGTAAGGGCATTTAGTCCCTCTATATGTCCCTCTCCATCACTCTTGGAGCCCCTTTAGGTGCTGGAAGGGGCTCTAAGGTCTCCCTGAAGCCTTCTCTCCTCCAGACTGAGCAACCCCAACTCTCTCAGTCTGTCTTCACAGCAGAGGTCCTCCATCCGTCTGATCATCCTCCTGGCCTCACCTGGACTTGCCCCAACAGGTCCATGTCCTTATGTTGAGAGCTGGAGGCAGCACTGCAGGTGGGGTCACACCAGAGCAGAGCAGAGGGGCAGAATCACCTCCCTTGACCTGCTGGACACACTGCTTTTGCTGCAGCCCATCAAATGATGCAGGATATCATCTATGCAGTAAAAGGTGCAGTGTGTCGTGGATGTGTGATACCCACACATAGATGGTTTGTGCTGGTGCCACACAAACTGCTCACATAACTCCTCGTGGGCAGCCCCACAACATGGTCCTATGTGCCCCATGGGAAGTACACCCTGAAAAATACAGCCTGGTCCTACAGGCCATACCATGGGGGGAGAGCAGCACCTGCACTGCCTGTTCCCCACACCACCCCCTGTGCACCTCCAAAAAGGGTGGAGGAAGAGAGACATAGCAGGGCGACAGTGGCCACTGTGAAACAAGGCAGGCAGCCTAATGATAAGGGAGGAGAGTGCTACTCATTGCTGTGGGTTCTAGAAACACGTTCATAAAACCCAGTCTTGCAGTGAGTGAGTGGCATGTGATGAGCTTCACCTAAGTGGTTTTTTCAGACCATCCCTGCTCCTGAGTCCCTCCTTCTGCTGAGAGCCCTTTGCACAGCTGGCAGGAGCAAAGTGAAGACACACCTCTCCTTTGCCTCCATTTTTTTTCCTCTTTTATGATGATTTATTTCAGGGAGCACTCAAAACTTGGGGTGTATTTTGTGGGGTCACACGCAGTGATGTTCACCCAATGACAGATCTCTCAGGTCAGCACAGTTACCACTGAATGAAATTCCCTTTAGGACAAAACACTCCCTTTAGGATGAAAAATCTGAATTGTACTGGTTTTTGCTGGATTTTTTATAAGTGAAAAGAGACAGAAAAAAAAATACCAACATCCTTTAAAAGTTCTGGATTAGCAGAATAAAGAATTGGAGGCTGTTACTTATCTGCAGCAAGATCCTTACCAGCCATGGTGATTTCTCCATGTCCTTGCTGGGAAGGAAAAGAGAGCACCACAGTAAGAGCCCCGTGGGACCAGAGGAGGATGGTGAGGGAGGACATAGAGACTGGAGAGGAGGAAGGAGCCCTCCAAACCTTTTCTGGCCACGGGCACTTGCAAAGCCTGGGCACCCTACACTGAGTTACCAAAAAGTTTAGGTTGGTGCTGGCCTCACTGAAGGAAACATATTACCAGGGAAACCCCAGATAATTTCCAAGGCTTTGCTATATAAACATATTAAAGATCTTAAAGTAATCCCCTGGCAGAAAGCAAGCAGCTTATTTCTTTCGCTGTGTTTGCTTTAAGATGCCAATCAAACGCTCTTTCCGCAGCAAAAGCTCAGGGGTAGATTTGCCTTTGTGCCTGTGGTTGGGATCAGGCCCAGGAGGTGACAGCCAGCAGATAAGGACTTAATTAATGTCCAGAAAGAAGCAGGAGGGACGAATGTTATCTGCAGTTTCACCTGACTCACACGATGGGCCGATAACCTATTGAGAATTCCATGAAAGTCCAAAAGCAGCACGTTGTCCCCGTCGGGATGACAGCTTTCCTCTCGTGCAGGGGCAGCATTTCAGCCAAACTCACTCCTTGCACCATGAGAAGAAAGCCGATGGAAAAATTACTCATGACTTTTCTGGATCAGCCATCATGGTGGGCCTTTGGGATCAATGTTGATGTGGCACGTAAGGAAAAACTGGATTTTTAAGCTTTACCTCTGATGTTTTCTCTAAGTGATGAAGGTAAAAAGTGTTATGTGGACTGATGAGTGATGGAACATGGTCCTCCTCTGCCTACACCTTGGTCTCTTGTGAAATGAAGGACGCACAAAATGTCTGGTTTATGAATTGTGACTTTCAATGAGAAGTGCCATCCATGTCTTAAACAGAGAGGGATATAAATAAACCCCATGAAGTATTAAATAAGTTAATGATCAGAAAAATGAGCTCTATTATTTGTTTTCCCTTTAGACCAAAACCCCTCCCGCTTTGTTGAAAATACTTTTCAATAAATAAATTACCTCCAAAACACAAGCGTAGAAGTTGAAAGTTCTCACTTTGAACTTTGTCAAAGAGAGAGGCACAAAACAAGCTCATATACAATAATCAAAGGCGTGAAGACACAATTCTGTCAAAGATTAAAAAAAAATGCATTGAGTCTCCTTTTTTGGTGAGGAACAGGAAGAGTTACCTGGTGGTTTTCCCATGGGAAAAGTGATGCTGCAGAGCACTGAAGAAGTCACAGCCAGCCCTGCTTCCTCTGCAGGTGCTTCCTGTGGGAGGTGGTGAAGAGGCAGTCCCACCATCCCACTGCTTGTATCCCCCTCCCTGGCACTGTTCTGTTTGTGCTTAAGATTGAGAAGTAGCTAGGAGTTAGGAAATGTTACAGTAAATGGTAGAAAAATGTCCAAAAATGAGATTAAAGCCTTGGGCAACCCAAGTCTCAAAGCCTGTTGTCCCAAGCAGGGAGGCTACCCTTGAAATCAGGAGAAAAACAACTGGGAAACTAATAGATCAAACGTGGTGCTTCAGAAGTTTGGGTTTGGCTGGTGGTGTTGGGTGGGTTGTGAAGAAATTCACTGCTTTGGGGATCGGGCAGAGGGGATGGGAGCAGCCCCTGCCATGGCCCCCCTGAGACAGGACCTTGTGCAGGTCAGCAATTCCGAAATACTGGCTGGGACACTCAGGTCTGACCCCTGGACGAGCACAGTGCCTGTGGGGCAGGCTGAGATCATACACACCCTCTCTTTTCTTCTCTTGAGTCTCTGTGCTGTTGATCTTGGACTTCTGAGGATTTTTTTTCCCCTTGATCTTACCTTCTTTTCCTATACCCCCCTGTGTGGAAACCAACAGTGGCCTAAGCTGGGCTCAGTATTTCACAGTCACACCTTCCACCTTCTGTGTTTATGCGTTTCTTCAGGTGCATGGTTTGCCCTGTGGTCTCCTGAAGCTTGGAGGTGTCACACCTCCAGCCCTCCTGCCTTACCTGCTTCAGAGCAAGCATAATCAAAACCCTGAGGCCAGGGAAAAATTCAGGCAGGAAAGATACACTTGGATTGGAAATGTAGGCACACATCTTTCAGTAGTGCCAACCATTTAAAGCTGCCCAGAGGTCTGAAATACTCTGATGGCCATGAAATCACCTGGCACCCAGAGCACCCAGAGCTCAAAGCCAGAGCCTCTGGCACCCAGAGGCAACCAGCAGCATCCACTTAATAGATCATGGGATCACGTAATAGATATGTATCTATAGGTACGTAATAGATTCGTGATCAATAGCTCAGGGGAGCCCAGAAATTTATCTCATGGATATCATGATATTCATGGCAACATTTCCTAACTAAACAAAAGAAAACCCAGCCTCTGGGTGAAGCATCAGATGGAACAATGTTATCAGACCTCGCTGGGCAAACATGGGGAGTGTATAAAACCAGCTGCTCCCAGGGAAGGCAGCACTTCTCTGCTCTACCCACCTTCCAAGAGCAATGGATCTCAAGGTGGTCTGTGTTCTCTCTGCCACCCTCGTCATAGCCCTCAGCACCTTGGCAGAGGGAAATGCACCACCAAGTAAGTACATTCACCTACTGTTGCCTTCCAGGTATGTATGGGGGGAGGCTGGTCCTACCAGCTGCAGGCAGAGCCTGTCTTTATTAATGTATCAGACAGCAAACAGCTTCTTCTGGTGAGACTTATCACCAAAGCTGGACTCGACTTTTCAATTTTTTCAGGGAAATCTATGGCAAAATGTTAAAGACTGTGGGTGCACTCCTGTGTTGGTGGAATAACCAGGAACCTGCTGCAAAGGCAGGGGGACAGACATGCCCAGGAGCTCTCTAGAACAGGACCACGGCTGGAACAGGAGCCGGTTTTGCCTAAATAGTCTTCTGACAATTATTTTTTGCTGTTTTGCCATGTGAATACGATTTCAAAGGAGTCTATATGCCTCCTAATTAAGAAACAAGTCATTTAGACAGCTTCAGAAGTGAAAAGCAACTCAATGACACCTAGGGACAGCTCCAGAATGTCTTGGTTGTGGATGACTGTGCAGCAGACTTAGAATGTTAAAAGTGTAGTCATACCTATTTGCACAGAATAATACGTTTTTATAGTCACCTGACAAGAATGCAAAGATTTTGTATCTTTACACCTGTTTGAATATCCACTGGACCCTTAACTCTTTTTCTCTTCACAAGACCTGGGCAAATCAGCAACATTTATGAGCATAATATTTGAAGTTCTTAGGTTTTCCCATTTGATGTGGTCAATTCAAAGTCCACAAACTGGGCTGGTTTGGCTGCAAGTGGGACCACAGACTCTCAAAGGGTGCAGTACAGCCTTTGCCAAAATCAGTGAGAGTTTAAAAGCAGCTTTTAAACCACACAGGCTCTGGTCTTGGCAGGGAACAGAAAATGTACAGTTGCACAGATGGACAGAGTTTAGGAAAAGAGCATTGTTCCCAGTGGTCATCTGATAACTGCACCTCCACAAAAAAGTGTGCAAACTGACACCCAGTAACTTGCTCCTTCTATCCTGAACAGCAAAATGCCAGTGTAAAATGCTCCCAAAGGAGAGGAAAAACTGTGGCTACCCAGGAATCTCAGCAGCAGAGTGCAAGAAAATGGGGTGCTGCTTCAACTCTTCGAACCCCAACGTTCCCTGGTGCTTCACTCCTAAACAGAAGAAAGGTAATTTCTCTGCCAGAAACACTGATTTACCTTGTGTTTGATTATCTAGAAATGTGTACGACCAGGGGCAGTTCTGCTTTTCTTCTGAGGTGAGAAAAGTGGGAGCAAACCTCTGTTAGAAGACCACTGGTAGTAAAATGAGAAGTCAAGCCTTACTTACCCACCAAACTTCTGCCTCATCCTCTTCACACAATGTATTCCCTCTACCTTCAGGCTTCTGGTTCTCAAGCAACCCGTGCTGATTATTTAAAACATTTCACTGTCATTTGTGAGCTTTTTCACTGGTAGAGCAAGGGATCCTCAGCACTTATTTCAGTGGTTTTGCTATGTGGCTGAGGAGGACTTCTTAGATACCTGTACAAAAGGCCACAGGCATCCTCTAACTGCTAGGTTTTTGCTCTTTTCTCCAGCCTGTTTTGCTAATTGCTACTTCCTTCTTCTCCTTCATGTTTCCCAGCATAGTTGCACTTGGTTGTCCCTTTTTCTCTGCCATTTTTGCTCCCAGTCTTCACTCGATGAAATCTCCAAAATATCCCAGGGAACCCCTTTTCTCCATTAGTTTCTTCCTTCTAAAGCTTCTGAAGTCCTGTTTCCATTTGTTGCCATTGTTTTCTCAGGAAGGGGAAAAGCTGCCCTCCCACTCTTTCAAGGTTTGGGTGTATATTTTACAGAACTGTGTTAGATAACTGAGTGTAATTAACTGTGTTAATTAACTGAGTGTAAGCTACATTTGCTGGGCTGACTCCTTCCTAGGAGAACTTCAGGGCAGTCTCAGCAGTTGCACAGGTGAAATGAGGGTGCAAAGGCAACGTTACCCAGCAGAAGAACTTGATTGAAATCAAGATTGGTCAACAGGGATCAGAATTGCTGGAGGGAAAAAAATGTTTGTGCTTTTGAACACTGTTTGCATTTCTTGTAAATCTTGAAGGATGAACGGCAGCACCTTATGGTGCCATTTAATAGAATTGCTTTTCTGAGCAGAACTGCTTTGAGAGAGAAGAATAGATTATTCCAGCTGGGTGGTATAACCTCTTTACTTGTGATTTTACTTCTAATTGGCTGGAAGAGCTGTGATTTCCCCCTAAATGACCCACCTCCTTTGTGTAACTCAACTGGCATGCAGAGGAAGCTGGGTTGTCCCATCCCTGCATTAGCCAGGCTGCTCTGAGGTTAGCACTGGGTCAGGTCATGGATATACCCTGACCTGAAGCCAGTGGATGTGTTACCATTATGGGAGACACATGGCTTTTCACCCCATTGCTGGATACAGGAAAGATAAAGATGAGTTGCTGCATGACACTTCTAGGGGTAAATTTTGCCTCTTCTGGTCCCTGAGTCACAGCAGCAATTCATCACCCTTTGGTATTTAGCTTTGCCTAACAGACGTGGTGAGGATTTGGGTGAAACTGTTCATCATGGCTGTCACATCTGCTCAGGGGCCTCACCTTTGTGTCCTGCCTTTTATTTGTGAACTACATCACCAGGTAAACGGAGCATGAATTGACATGTTCTCCTTCCTTCCTTTGTTTTTTTCGCCTCACACAGTTAAGAAAGTGTGTCCCAGCGATCCTTACGCCAGGATAAACTGCGGCCACCCCGGCATTACAGCCAAGGAGTGCACAAAGAAGGGCTGCTGCTTCCGGGCACGTCCTGCTGGGGTCCCCTGGTGCTTCTACCACCGTGTCACGGAGGAAGGTAATGAATGATCTGCAGAAGACATCGTCCCTTGTGTCCCTGTGGAGGCCCCACAGCTCCTGGCAGGGCCTGTGCTCTGCCCAGGCTTGGTGTGCTGTGCCAGTCAGCGATTCCTTGCTCAGGGTGTGAGCAGAACAAGGTGGCTAAACCCTAAAAAAGCAGCTTCTTGCACAGAGAGGGGGGTGGTGCCAATAAATCTGAGCCAGGGACTTTTAGGCAATAGGGCTGCGCAGGTAGTGCAGGCTCAGGTGTGAACTCAAGCTCTCAGCTGATGCCATGGTAGAAGTGCAGCTGCCCAACTCACATCTGCTTCATCATCATGGGAGATAAAAGGCTGTGCTTTGGAAATGTGGAATGAAACTTACAGTAATTTCTGATTCTCTATTGACCTTTTTTTTTTTTTTAATTAGAATTGAACCTTTCAGCATATCTAATGTAGATAACCAATAGCCTCAGCCACAGTGTGTTTTGTACTGGGTACAATTCACCATCATATGGTTTTACTGATCTGAGACACAGTTAGGGACAACATGTACAGATGGGGGTTGAGGGAAACTGCTAAAAATTGCCTTTTAGATGTCCTGCATCTAGGCAAAACAGTTCCTAGCATATTGTGCAATTTACGGAGAAAACGTGTCACTTAATCTGCTTCTTCTCTTCAACTCTCCAGCTTGTTAAAGGAGAAACTTCCATCAAGAACTTTCCAAACTTTGGATCTACTTCAATGGAACAAGAGACGGAGGTCCCAGCTCAGACTTTGTATTTTGCAACAGCCGTGATTTCTAGACTGTTTTTACCTGGGATTGACTCCTTTTGGATGTAAAGTTACTGGTAGCTTTTAGTCTCTCAGTAGGCTAGTACCGCACAGGTTTTCACTGTAATAAAAGAACTAAGACACAATTTGTGGGGGTTTATGCTATCTTTATCTTGAAGCTGTGTATTTCTCTGTTTCCCAGGAAAAATTTGGCACTTCAGCAACCTGTTGATGGCAGAGCAGTCACTAACACTTCTGAAAGGAACATGGCATTCAGCTTTTTGTGTTAGTTACACTTCACACTTGCAAGTGACTGCTTGAATTTGTTAGCTGATCCATGGCTTCACACAGGCCACTTGTCCTTCTGAACACTGAGAATATTCAACATTTCCCATTATACAGATATAGCTGTGGGTTTGGGGTTTTTTTCCCCTCTGAGACATAGGGAAGGGTGCCTTTGTTAGCTGATCTGACTGGTCTGACTCAGACACCTCCTGCTCTGTGCATCACTCTGGTGCTGCCAGACCCTCAGTGCTGCTGCCAGCGGGGCATGGAGCAGCTCAGGAAGGCAGGAACCCACCTGGTAATGTGAAAAACCCAGAGAGCCCAGCAAAGAGACTTTAAAGGCATTGTTGAACCTCTAAGAAATCTGTTGGGGAACAAGATGGGTAACACGAGACTGCTGTGGCAGCAAGGTGTGCTCAGGGCTTAGCAGGGAAGAACAGTTGTACAAGGTTGTGCTGTAAGCACAGAAAAAAGAGTGGAGACACATAGAATCATAGAATGGTTTGGTTTGGAGGGGCCTTTAAAGGTCATCTAGTCCAAACCTCCTGCAATGGGCAGGGACACCTTCCACTAGACCAGGTTGTTCAGAGCCCCCCTATCCAACCTGCCCTTGAACTTTTCCAGAGGTGAGGCATCTACCACTTCCCTGGGCAACTTGTTGCAGTGTTTTACCACTCCCATTGTAAAAAGCTTTCCCCTTAACACGCCTCCTTAGAGATTTATCCCAGTACACTATTGTGATGAGTATGTTTATCCAAACAGGTAAAAATTAGTCATTCATAAAGCACTTTCAAAGGCTCAGTAATATGATTTGAATTGGTTATAACGTGATTGGGTAGTAACATGGATATTATGATAGGATATTGGTTGTAATATGAGCAATAAACTGGCCAGTCTACTGAAGGTCTTTGGAGGTGTTTGCCAGGGAAGGTTTGATGCTGTAGCCCAGCTGAATTCAGAAGGCCCAAGCACAGCGTCCTCGTGGTGATACTGCACTGCAAAATCTGGTACCACAACTAGGTGCCTTCACCAGGTAACAGGGCCTTCACAGGAGTCTTGTTGGGAGAAGATGAGAGGCAGAGCCAAGGCAGAGCAAGGGGAGATCCCAAAACGGGAATGCACATTGAAGAGGAGTGTGCAGGACCTGCAGAGATGTGGCTACAGAAGGAGGGACCTTCCTCTCCTCCTCCCCTTCAGGGTCACTCTGAGGGCTCCCCTCAGCTGAATCAGTGTCCCTGGGCCCCATTCACAGCCCTCAGAGAGAAAAAGACACCTTGTCGGAGTGCATTCCTCATTCCCTTCCTCAGGCTGGCCTATGATCCCAGGAAAGCTCGTTAGGCCTTGGCCTTGATTAATGGTACCTGGGCAGTTAAACTCCCCTTGAGCTTATCAGAAACACAGTCTGCTCCCAGAACTTCTGTTGTCTAATGAGCTTCTGTTTTCCAGCAAATAGCCATGAAACTTTCTTTTTGTATGAATAATAGCCCGAGAGGAGCAATAGTATTGTTATTGGATTTTTTGAGGAAAATTCCAGTATCTACTGACCCAGACTTTAGCCAGGATTAAAATTCACTGGTGACTAAAGCCAACCACCTTGTGACCCTAAGAACAGCAGTCCTGAGTGAGGCCCTCAGAGCCCTCTGTCCAACAGTGACCCAAAGGGTTGTCTAGGGAGAGGTGATGGATAAGCACATAATGAGGTTTCTCTTCTACCAAAATGCAGGATTGTCACATATATAAACCAGTTTTAACAAGCAAATATTAGAAGCCCAAATGAAGACTTAACCTTTCGTATCTGCAACTCTGTCTGCACGCCCACATCACTGCACAGTGAGGGCTGAATAGGTAAACAAAGTTCTGAATATTTTTCTGGAGAGGAAAAAAAGTAGGTCAGCAACGTGATTTCTGTCAGCAAAGGTGCTACTGTAACAGGAACTCATTTGTGTCAATTTGTGACACAAAGGCTTTGTGCTGATGAGGCCATTAGGCAGTGAATGACGTTTAAAATCACAAATGCCCAATAGTCCTGAACTGCAACCATGGCAGCTGACTGCAACCAATGCTTCAGCTTCTAATAAAGGCTGAATAGAAGGTGATTGACATTGCAGATTGATTGCCTGTGGTTCTTCAGCGAGTGAAGATATTCTACTGGTCTTTAAAGCAATTGTAGCCAAGGGAAAGGTCTCAGGAATCATTCATTTTGAAGCGGTGGAGGAAAGCTGTATTTGGCTGACATGGAGAAATAACAGGGGAAAAAACTAGGACAGACAAGGAGCTCAGAGCAGATGGGTGCTGGCAACAAAGAGCAAACCTGTAGCCATGTGAAAAAGGGATATAACTGCAAACACCTCCAAAAACGTGGTTTTTAATGTGCCCACTTAATTCACATCCTGGTCCCAAATGTCTCTGGGAAGGGTGTGCATCCTGCTACAGCAAGTATCACACACTCCTCTGGCAGAGCTCGTGTTCAGAAGGAAGGTTTCAGACAAGGTGCTAAACTGAAGTGAAAAAGAATATGGAAACTGAAATCTTCCTCTGTTGAGAGCAGCTAAATCACATGGTGCTGCCACAGGTCTCTAGAAAGTTAATGGTTTTACTAAAACTTGAAAAGACGACCAAGAAAAGCAGAAGGTAAAACAAAAGAACTAAACCTGACTCCTGCATCAGGATGTCAGTCAGGACATCCCAGGTAGAATGATGACCCCAAGATGCAGATTCAGTTTCCAGGAGATTGCCCTCACTGCGAGACTGAGTCCAAAAGGGAAAAATCACTGCTCTGAGGTGCAGGCTGCAAAACCTTCCTTAAGAGCAAAGTTCAGATGAGAGTTTCAGAAGTTCTCAGGTGAGTTTCCCCAAGAAGAAATCTGCCAGAAACAAAAGTCCTCCTTGGGCAGAACAGTCTATTATTATTCTATAGACTTTTCCCCATCCGAGCCGCCTTCTAAAGCATGTGAAAGCTGCCAGTGTTGGTATACAAAACAGTGACTGCCCGAGTACCTTAGACAGCAGGGATGGTCCCTATCCCAGTACACCCCAACATGTACACAATGGGACTACAAATGTGTCCTCAGTGCTAGAAGACAACAGGTAGCCAGCCAGACTTTGCTGTAAAAGGTGTGCTGCAAAGCAGAATGCATTCAAGTGCTAGGACCAGCTCAGTAGCACTCACAGGGGATGCAAAAGAGGACAGTGGTTTATTCCAGTGTCTTATGTCTTAGGGTGCTCCTTCTCCTGCCAGTGAATGGTAAAATTTCCATTTTTTCATTTAAAAAAAAAATTTATTTCATAAAATTTCCATTTACTGGAGGTGGGCAGGGTAAGAAAACAAAGTACTTTTCTGCTGGAGACCAGTATATCTATTCATCCAGCTGTGATGACTCCCTGTGCTTTGTGAGCAGCCTTTTTGGCACCCAGAAATTTCCCCCTGGAGAAGACACTAGACAAAGACAGGCTCTTGCAGGGTCCTGGTCCCATCTGTCTCAGAATTGGGACTCCCGGGCTTCCTTCCACACATGCTTCCATCTCCGAGCACAATAAAAGGTTAATTTGGTAAACAGAAATTTCGAGGGATTTAATACTAAAATACCACAACTGAAATGAAACTTTGGAAGTTTTGAATCAAAGTGTTTCACTGCAGCTGAGCCTAACACCTTTTTTGTTGAGCTTGTTGCAGAAACTCTAGGAAATTCTTCAGGTTCAAAGCCCATGTAAATTTTTTAGGTATGACTCACTACTGGAGTGGACTGATGGTTGTTTAAAAGCAGTTTTCATCAGTTCAATGGTTTTGGTCGATGAGGTTCCAGAAAGCTTCTTGAGAGGTAAATTTGGTAAGTAAAATCCAGCTCCTTCCTGCTACAAATTAGGATTTCCCCTGCTTTTTCCCCTTTTTCAGACTTGGTGTTACACCCCATCAAAGGGACGCTTCACCAAGAACAGAATATTAGTTTTGACAAACAGAAGAAGCAAAATCAAAAACCTTGGTGTAATTTTTGTTTCTTCTGTAAGTACTTTGGGGTTCCTGCCTGATTCTTACACAGGAGAAAGACAAAAAGCATCTTTAAGACTCTTGATGAAGCCATGAAATCTTCTTCATAATTGACTCTACAGATGCCATGGGGATGAGCAAGAAGGTTCTAGGAACAGGTGGAGCTTTATTCCACCTGCCCAGCAGAGCAGAATGGGCAGTGGAGTAAGAGAATAATTGTGCTGGAAAGAATTAGGGGGAAACAGTGCAACTCCATGGGGTGTTTTGCAATCAGAGGCTGACAGTGGATCAGCTTCATGCTTTGATAATACTTTCCACCTGTGGAAAAGATCAAGTATTGACTTCCTTCTCATCCTTCCCATGTGTGTGAGGGCACACGCACAAAACTGGAACATCAGGAATCCATCAATGCCATCACACAAAGTTAACAGTGCATAACAAAATCCACAGATCTCGAAAAAACCTTCAAGGCACAGAAAAAAACATAAAAGAAACCAAATGAGGCTATGAAATTCCAAACACACTAAATAACAGAAATTGATGCAATTAGTGTCAATTTGACTAATCCAGCCCTTGACAGCTTTTCTGCCCTAAATAGAGCTGGCAACACACACTTTCCCACCAAGCCCTTCATTAAGGCTCTCCCAAGGGAAGATGCCAGTGCTAACAACTGACAGCACAGCAGCTGCTCATTGCTCACCTGGGCACTGCTCAGATCCCTGTGCCCTCCCATGCTGAACAAGGCCACCCTTCTTACTGCAGCCCCTTCCCTGGCTTCCTATGCCTTTCAACCTGCATTCCAAAGCAGGTTTTACACGGATAGCTATTAGAAAGCGCAGCATAAAATTTCCTTTATTTCCAAACGCTCTTTATTTTATGAATCTACTTGGAGTACACAGTGGATGGTAATTGCATGTGAGGTATATTAATTTTTGCAGCGTTGCTAATGAGAAGTTTATGGTTGGCTTCTTTCATAGCACTGACTGCAATATAAAATACTTAAAAGTAATTTATGTTGCCACTCAGGCTATGAAGGGCTACTGTTCCTCCCTTTCCCTTCCTGATCTACAGATAATAGTTGGCACAGGGAGGCATTTCATTCTTGGGACCATAATTCTCTGACCCAGTCTTATTTGCAGGCCTATAAAATGTAACATAAAGTATGATCTCTGTTATAATTAGAAAAATGTCTTGAATATGCAATCCTATTGCATCCTTAGGAAGATTCATCCTTTAAGCATCACTGCTGATGTTCTTCATGACTGGACACTTAACTAACTTATAAAAGTTAGGGCTGTTATCCTTGAACTGTGGTGACCAAGGCAGGTAATTTTGTTGCTGTGGTGGTCAGGAGGGATGGCACAAGTGATGTTGTCTAGGCTTGGCTCTTTAAGTCCAATATACAAACACTACAAAACAGCCTTACAGCTGCATGAAAAGCCACCCAGCCAAACTAAATATATGGCGAAGCACAGGACACCAACACTGGAGCCTCCTGCAGACACTGCAGTTCTTCAGGCCTTACACAGGTCGAGTTTTCTGCCCAAGAATTTCCCTCCTGGTGCACCAGGAAGCAGCAGTCCAGCAGAAACAGCAAGCAGGTCATTTCTTGGCCAACGTGGATCTCCAGGAGAAACACGACAGGAAAAATACTGGCTTTTGAAACCAGTTGAAGACTTTCATGGTGACAGAAACGCACAGAAGACTGCAGAAGAACACAGCACAGGTGTGGTTGAACTGTATTTGGTAAAACAGGGAATGGAAAGGTGTGACTGGCACAATAAAACGTGGTTTCTCTTCAGCAGGGAGGAAGGGAGAGAGACATTCATGCATTCCAGAAGGTAAACAGGGAATGATCCTTTGCTGCCTTTGCCTCCTGCTGCTCCTGTAATGCAAGAGCACGGGGAACATCTGTTGACACTTGCAGGTAGCACAGACAAGATGAACAGCAGATTAGTCTGTGGAAGAAAAATCCATCAAAGATGGATGAAAATATAAAGCTTATCAATTGCACTGCTTCAGGAAGTCCTTAAATTGTGTAGGGTTTCTCAGAGAAGCACCCCCATTTGGGTTAGAAGGGGCATTTAAGATCATTAAGTTTCAACCCCCAATGTGACCACACTTAATGTTTTTAAGAATTTTAACTGTCAGAATCAAGGGGCAGGCAGTGAAAATGTTATCACTACCGACACACCTGGCACTTCCCTCTGGGAGAGAACAGGCACAAAGGCATCTCTCGGAAAATAATAACACTTTATTTGATTTTTTTTTTGTTTGTTTGTTTGTTACATTATCATAAATGTTCTCTAGTCTCAGAAAACAAAGCCCTAGTTTGGAAAATAATGCACATACAAATCTCTTCTTACAGGTATTAAGTATACAGAAATATACAAAGATTTCTCTATTACTGTGATATATCATCAGAATGCCCCACATCCCACATTTTTTACTCAGGTCCACTGTACCGGTAAAGCGTAAACTACAAAGGTAACAAGCAACCTGAAAAAGACATGGTTTATATAATATAATTACATATATGTATATATATATATCTACAACAGTGCAAATATATCACAGCGTGCAGGCAGCGACAGTCTCTAGAGAAGCATAATAAAACTGATTCATAGTAATGCAAATGCATTACAGAAACAAGAGACAACAATGACATATTAGATATACAGAATATGCACACTTTAGCACGCCGATTTAAAATCATACCTTGCATTGACTCTTGCTTTGAAAACAAAAGAACCAAATGTTAAATAATTCAGTAACAGATTCAAGGGCAGTATCTCACAATAAGGTCAACTGACTCAGATAAGGTGTTTGACAAATCTTTACTGACACAGGTAAAGGCTTGGCTCCACTGCAGGATTTGTTGTCTTCTTTTTAGATATATCAGTGTAATCTTCTTAGATTTAATTTACTTTTACTGTAATTTAGGAGCATTTTTTACATATTTTTAAAAAATTGTTCAACAACTAATTCACATTTTTAAAGATTGGTACAATTATCACTGAGGTCAGGAAAGCTGGTTGCTGGAAGCAATAGAAAGGAGTTTGTGTAATGATTACCCTCAATGGGCTACTAAAATAAGCTACAATGGGGTCAGGAAAACAGACATCACAGATGCCACTGAAGTAGAAAACCGCATCAACATTAGAAGTAAAAACTTCCTTGTTGCCTTACAATCTGCTTAGAAAGACATTTTAAGGTTTTTTTTTTTTCTCCTTCTTGAAAGAGTAAAGCACACCCAGAGATCCAGCACATTGGGTATTTGGTAGCTCAAAGAAGTCTAAGAGTCATCCCTCCGCCTCTAACTATCCCTCATGGTTCCCAAGCAGCTCATTTTCCCACCCTCACGTGGATAGCAACCACAAATACCCAGCAGTAAGGACACAAGCAGTTGGTAGGCATGGGCTGAGCTGCATGAAAGCCCCCAGAAAGGAAATGGGTTGACAAAAACTTGTTTGGATTTTGAAGGCATAAACAACGCAGAGAAGAACGCAGGCTGAGCCATGGGCATGTCTTGTGCCAAAAGAGACACATTTTGACTGGTCACCCTCTGTTTTACTGTGCTGGCAACAGGTCTCAGCAGAAATCTAAACCTCTTACAGGAAAGTTCTACAGTTGACAGCTGCATAAGATCACCGTTCATCTTAAGACTCCAAAGTAACAAGAACACTGAAGTTACATTTTGTGCTATTACTCCTTCAAAAACGCTACTTGAAGAATGTACAGAAACAAAGTATTAAACAGAATTAAAATGAAACTTGCTGTGCTTGCACGCCCAATGTGCAACTTTTGGACTTGTAGTATGAAGAATGATACGTGGGGCTATAAAAATCACCCAGTGGGATACACTACAACAACCTCTTGTATTATGAAAATGGGTATTTAAGAGGAGAATAGCAGGAGATGATTCCTGAAAATTCTACTGCCCCTGTCCACTAATAGCAGAGCTGATGACTAACTTCAGTGACACTCAGCACTTAATTTAAGCACTCACTAGTGCTGTGTGGTAGTGTCACAGGCACCACGATGATCAGCCTGTCACAAACTGTTACAGAGGACATGACACAGTGTCATTTGCTGCCCACTTCTAGTTCCCAACAGCTTTTCACGTGATCATACTTTATAAATGCATCTCCACACAGAACTAAAGGAAAGAAATTCCTGAGCAATTGCACCCTGTCGGGCTGTTCTGGTAAGAAAATGGCATCCAGTAGAGGATGGAGATTCTCCTTAGTGCTGTATCTACAGAAACATTTTCACTGACTTTTACAGCAGGAGTCAGATAGAGTTCTATTTGGGGTTTGGCCCTTTTAACTTCTCACTGTGTAACCTCACAACATCCTTGCAGTCCTCCTGAGTTGCCTGACCCTTCTTCCAAAGCTGATACACTATTATTTTGTTCCTTGAGTTCCAGCCAAAGCTCTCTGCTCAACCAGGCTGGTCTTCTTCCCCGCCAGCTTGTCTTCTGGATTTCCTTCTTAAGAACCTCCAGCCTCCCTGGACATCTCTGCCCTTCAGGATGGCCTCCCAAGGGACTCTGCCAGCCAGGTTCCCAAACAGGCCAAAGGCTGCCCTCAGAAGTCCAAGGCAGCAGTTCTGCTGATCCCCCTCCTTATTTCCCCAAGAACCAGAAACTCTGTCATTTCATGATGTGCCCAAGACAACTTCCAGCTATCAGATCACCCACCAGTCCTTCTCTGCTCAGATCACCAGACTTCTTATAGAGTATTTCACCTGCCTCTTCACCCTGCTTGGGTGGTCTGCAACAGACTCCCAGCAGGGTATCTGCTTTGTTGCCCTTAGATCCTCAGAATCAAGAACATCCATCTAGTGTTGTGTAAAGAGGACAGGTAAGATCTCCTCTGTGAGGATCACTGGGGTGGCACAGGTCAGTATATGCCACACTTATTTCCAGAAAAAATGTTTCGTAAAACACTCATTTCTGTTGACAACACAGGCTTTGACACAAAAGCATCACCTGATACATCCAGTACTTGGACTCAAGTGTTCATTATCTCCCACTTACATAACCAGCTCTTCTATTACATGTCTACATATTCCTCTCTTTTAACAAAAATCAATAACTTGGGCTCCAAATTCTAAGAACTGAAGAGCATTTCAGCACCAGTCTTCTGTTACTCCCTTTGACCTATAAAGATGAAATTTTCTCAATTTCTTATGGGTAGAATCTGCTTTCCAAATCTTTTATTTAATTGTAAATAATAATGTTTCAAATAATTTTTAAAATCTTCCAAGGTGTTTCATATTATACGCAAGTTTTCCATAAAGAAAAAACAACAAAAAGAATATGAAGCACCTAAAGTCTTAACTGATGCACATAGTAACCAAAGTAACATGTCAAAACAAGTAAAAATATAATAAGGAGGCCAACAGGACACTAGAGTCTTCCTGCAATCCAAACAGAAATCATACATTCAGTCTTCAAGTGACCTTTAGAAACCTTTAGCCTCTTATGCAACTTTTAGTCAGACTGTGACTGATTCAAATGGTGAAAATGGCATTGATTTCAAACTGTTTATGGCTCTTTATACATGGCTATACAAATTGAGGATTTGAAGACTTCAGAACCTTGCTGGCCTTATTATTCTTCCACGTGAAGCCTCCAGAGCTTCACAATGTGCTGCTTAACACAACAGCACATGAATGCTCAGCCTTGAATGAACAGGAATGCATTTTATACCAGCCTGCTAGAATTTATTTCCACATGAAGAGAAAAAAGCCAGCCTGAGACTATGTTAAAAATCTTTGCAGTATATGAAAACATAATTGGGATGGATTTTAAATACTTCTGCCCCGCAGTAGCGACAAAAGAGAGATCATTAGTTAATTTGCAGGCTAAGGAGGGAAGGAACAATTACCTCATCTATGAGTACCACTGAGTTCCCAGAGAATTATTTCTTTACTGGGATACTACAGTCTGAAAGTTTTCCTTAGAATAGTAACTTCCAGCTAAGTGCTGTCAGTAGATGGCTGGGAAAAAGCGCATCTAACAAAAAAAGGAGAGACAAAAAAATATTCCAGAGCCTGCATTTTCTTATTAGGAACACCCGCCAGGACCAGACTTTTGGCTACCATAACACATACAAAGTTACAGTACAGGAGGACATGTTGCAGACTGAAGAGGTAAGATAAGAAGGTCTACAGACAGAGGAACAGGCACAGATAACAAGACAGCATCCAGGGAACTCGTACTGCTAAACTGGTCTGGATGGGAGAAAACAGCATCGTGTATCACTGGTGTTGGGATGGTCAGCAAAGTGACCTCCTTTGGAACTCTGCAAGGGATTTTCAGTGTGGTATTTGGTAAATGGTGCTGGTAAACACAACACATGAGCCCTGAAGGTGTTCAATGCCCTGGATGTCACAACTCTCTCACACTCAGCCAGCCTGCAGCTGGACCAACAGTGTGCAACCAAAGAGTCATTTGGCAAATGTATTCTTTTGTCTGCCTGCAAACAGCGTTTGAACTGCCTGTAAAATATTCACAAACACTTTGAGGGTCTTGAAATAATCAAGGCACGTCGTGCCGAGGGATTTCAGACTTGTGAATTATTTACAAACTGTTCACAGTTATGAGTATTATTTAGAATAGCTAAAATTCTTAATTTCTCAAATCTGACAGCCATACAGTTCCATACCTGCTTGTGATTATGCCTGGAAAAGCTGCAGAGCTGTACGAAAGATTTTGGAGAAAAAACAGCCACAAAAAATATGCAAAGAGGTTGTGAAAGGATTTTGGTTTTCTTCTACACTGAAGATTGACCTTGCTTTCAAAGGCCAATCTTACTTTCAGGGAAGGTTCAGCTAACCTTCCCGAAATATGTGACTCGATTTAAAGTCTTCCAGAACACAGGTTTAATTCAAACGTCCTGAGTTTAACAGATATACCTGGTCTGTATTGGTAAATTAAACAGAGCCTGGGCACAGGCCAGGAAAACTGGGAAACAATGGCAGAGCTGCAGCACAGCACAGCCAGAGCTTTTCCAGACAATGGCTCTGTTTAGAAGTCAGTACAGGGACCATTCCTATCAGCCCCAGTCATTTGAGGACTAACAGAGCTGGCCCTGGCACTATTTATTTCACTAGTACAGACGTAGCCATGGAGTCTCTGAAAACAGAGGGGGCCAGCAGAAGCACGAGGTCTCTCTTATCTACTCTACTGCCACGAGCTGTTGAGCTCCTGCATGTTTTGCTGACATTGAGCTGCTTCCAACCTACAAGACTTCAGCATCCTGACAGGAATAATACATTTACAGAGAGTGTGGGTCTCACTCAGAGGTTTGGGACACCAAGATAAGTTCACAGGAATGGCAGAAGGTGGTGGAATTTGCACTGAAGTTCACCAAGGTGTCCAACACGAGTATGGGCCCCACGGTTCCACTTAAGATTTGAAAATCCAAACCCATCAAAATTGGTGACAAAATTCACATCAGCTTGGAACCAGAATTCCCCCTACCAAATTTACACAGCTGAGATACACAAAACAACAGTTTCATTGATGTTTAGATGAAGTAGCTATTGATTCCCATGTTGTGCATGTGGACTTTAGGATGAGAACAGAACTACCTGGCATAATTAGATCTGCAGGATTACAAGGTCATCTGTATGTTTCAGGAGGGTTCTACACAGTGCAGACAAAATGACTCCTGCTGTATGAGGCAGTCACAAGTGTTTTAACACAGTACCCCAGGCTTTGATCTCTGGACAACTCTTGCACTCCATCAGGCTTTAACAATCACTTTAGGGACAAATTCTGCTTTCACAATTTAAGAAAAAAATGAGCCTTGGAGTGCTTTGATTTTTATATTCACAGGAGGTAGATCAAACAGGTAATGAGCAGAGTTAGTATTCTGAATATCACAAATACCAAGGATTTAAAAGACACTGCAAAATAATGGTTTTTTTCAACCGTTCAGTGACAGCTTGAACATGCCTAACTGCGTGTGCTATTCAGGGATGCTTCCAAATAGGACCAGAGGTTTAGTGCAGACTCAGAATCTGCCTTTTCCTCCTATCATTACAGTTTTCAGATATGAGACCAGCTCGACAAGTAAAGCACCAGAATTCTAAATTCAGACAGAAACAAAAATAATTACTTGAATCACTTTAGGTTTGCTTTAAAAAAGTATCCATATTAAAAAGATGTCTTTACCTTATTAATACATTTACAGACTTTTGGCCAGAAGGGGTAATTCTGTGGAAAAGAATTGCAAAATAATATATAGAAAATTCCGCAAAGATGAAACTCTAGATTTAAAAAGATGAGAGAATCCTATTGTCATTGCATTCCTCATTTTGCATCTCATTACCTTGTCAACTAGAGAGGACATTATACTATTCTGGCTACCAGGACTTATATCCCAGCAACCTTATCCCGAAATTGGTTTTCATAAGGAAAGCTCCTGCAGGCAGGTTTTTTTATTACAGTTACACTGCCTCGGTTTTGATACTCTGTGGTGTAAAATTCCCTTCTAGTTCTTCTTCCTAGTTAAAGCTAGAAAGTGTAATGAAAACATGACCCAACCCAACTGGACTGATTGGCTTAACACTGTATGTCCACTATCCCATTGTGGCTCTCCATGGGCTCGGTCAGAACAGCATCTGGCTGGGCACTGGGGACCAGCCTGCCACAGTGAGACAATGTCAAGTGCCCTCTATTGCATGTCTAAAGATCTCCCTACTGCATTGGTTCAGCTGCTTCTCCTTTACCTCTCCGCTCGGATTTTGTATCTGAGAACGAAATAGGCAATCAGGCGCAGAGAGAAGAAGAAAATTCCGAGAACAATGAAGTCCAGGTAAAGTTTGGCATTTTCTACATCCAGTTCTCTCAGGATGGCCTCTGATTTTTGAAAATGGCAAGTGTCGTCTTTGTCACAATGCAGATCTTCCCGATCCAGTCCATAGATGGAGAGAATAACTCCTTCGAACCCGTACCTGGAAAGAAGAAGGATGATGGATTACAAGGAAAAGTCCAGGTGATCTGTTCAGAAACACTCCAGCAACACAATCCCTGTGAGGGCTCAGCTGAAACACTGGGGGGTTCAATACCATTCTGACACATGTCTTGGAGCAAAGTTCTATCCCTGTTACAATCAAGCACATGACACGTCACTGGCACTTTATGTAAGATGGAACAAGGACATAAATTGTGGCTTTAAATGCTTCAAATCTGTGTATGGTGCAATTTCTCCAAAGAAAAACGTTAAAACAGGAAGCAGCCCAATTTCAGCTCATAGCCCGAAGTTTCCTTTTTAAATGTGACATCACTAACTTACTTTCCTTTTTAAATAAGTGACAAGGATACAATTATGGTTCAAAGTCAGAAATATTAAAACCAGCATCAATCTGGAACGTGTCTTCTGTTTCCCTCCATGCACTGATGGTTCCACTAACAATGTTTTCACGTCTCCCCTGGTACTGGGTGCACCCAGCATTTGATTTTTCCAAGCAGATAAGCCCATGATGGATCCCATGCACATGATAGCCCCCTCCAGCTTCAGGAGCCCCCACATGGGCCTGAGGCCTCACCTTGAATTCTAGGTGTTAATTGGGGGGTGCAGTCTCCTTACCTTTGATAGGTGTCTGTGTAAGACCTCACTTGCCAAATGAGAGGGTATTTTTGCTTGGGTTTTCCCAGTAGTAGTGCAGTTTGGGCAGAGTGAGGAAGAGGGAGGTGGGAAAATCCACCCCTGCTAATTACAGCCGTAAACATTTCAGTGTCTAGTCTAAACTACCCATGCCAAGCTCCAGAGGTTTCCTGATGAGAATTGTCCCATCTTAGGATAGCTGTGTCAGATAGTGAGAGTGACAGACATAGATGGGATATAAGGTGCCTATGGATCTTAAAACACAAGTTTAAATTACAGGTGACACAAATCCCATGTCTCTTGTGGCAGTGCTACTGGAAAACTCAAAAACATAGTCTATCTAGGATACAACAGTCATTCATACAACATTTTCTTCCAACATGAGGGGCTGGCATCAATTTCTCAGTTGGGGGAACTGTCCCCATTATTTCAGAAATCCACTGTTGCAAAATCCAGGAAGAATCCCACTGACTTCAAAGGGACTGACATGGACTTGTGGCCAATAACCTGCTCCTTTTTATTTTACAACACATACAACGTAAAATGCAGTGACATGATGTGGTTTACATCATATGTATGTTTATACTCTTGAAAGAACATGCTGTGAACAGTCTCTCTGGCACCCAAAATAACCAACCAACCAACCAAGCAAAGGCAGGCAAAGGAAAGCATTTCCAGATGGGAGGTTGAAGGCCTCCCTAGCAGTACCTGACATAGGAAATGTAGGACATCCACTGGAGGTATGTTGGGATGGTATCAAAGCTGACAAAAAACCCAGAGAAGAGAAGAACTGGGATGGCAGTAACTGGGCCCACAAATGTTGCCACCTGTGAAGAAAACAAATGGACAGTTTCTCATCATAAAGGGAGCGGAAAAAAATAAAAATTAACTTGCTTTTTTCATTACTCTTGCAAGTAATGCTACTACCCAAAATTATCACAGTTCTGAATACAAGAAAATTACTGATTTCTTTTTTCTTATCAAATTTCTTGTGAGGAGGAGGTGCTGTTAGTGGAGGAAAAGGGGTCCCTCTCCTCTTCCTAAACCCTTTTACTCATTGACAGCACTGTTGTGCTGGGATCTGTCCTTCGAAGGACATGAACCCACCAAGAAGTTTACAGAGCCAGAGGAGCACTGGGATTCCTTTGCTTCTCTGGGTATAAGACCCCTCTTCTAAATATTATCTTTTTTCCCCTCACTCTCCTCTAAGGACACACAGATTTCCTTCCTCACTAAATCCCACAAAAACAGTAGCTTCAGCTGGTCCTAAAACATTGTGAAGAGGATAAGGAACATCTCCAGCTGGGTGGCTTTGGTGGGGATGACAGAGCTGGACCCAGCTCCAGCCTGTCCTCTCTATATTCCCTTGAGGGCAAAGACCCATGCAGGAATCTCTGGGAAGAGGAGAAGCACAGGGATCACACAACAGGGCTATGCTGGTCTCCACAGGGTGGGCACAGAGAGGGAATCAAGTCTTCTACTGCAGAAATCTCCATATCCTCAATGCATATTGAAGTCAGTATCATCTGTTATCACCCAGAACAGCTCTGCTGTGGAATGGTCACCTCAGCACATCTCCTGACAAGAAGCAGAATGGAGTTACACAGCCAGCTTCCAGTCATGCCAACAGCTGCTTCTCTCCCTCCCTCTGCAGAAGTTTGGTTTCTGGGCAAGCCTTTTCCTACCTTGCCTCCTGCAACCCTTTTTGATGTGTATGAAGAACCTTCTCCTGAGATATTGATCCTACCTCCACTTTGTAGGGGCACAGAAGTGCACCAGTCCTGCAGTTTCCAGGACCTGGGATGAATAGGAAATGACAATCCCCTCAAGCAGGGACAGGCACAGCCCTGTTCAGGTGGGGAAGGAACTTCAGAGCCTCACATGTTTAAGTTGATGCTAATGGGAAACATCAAGAGCTCCATCAGATCAAGACAACTTTTTGCCTGTCACCTCTCAACAAATATCTTGGGGACACAGCAGCAGCCACAGCAAGTAGTGTAAGGAGACAGCAGGGTTCCTGTGAGACCACAAAACACCATCAGTACCTGGAGGGATGTAGAGGCTGCACCTATGAGAAGGCCCAGGGACTGAGCCACCAGGGATGTCATGGTTCCCAAGGCTGCAAAGAGGACAAATCTGAGAGCATCAGATGGCTGTGAAGTCATCCAGTACACAATGCTGCAGTAAGCCACAGGGAACATGATCTGCAGGGAGATACACTTGGAGTTAGTCCACTAAAGCCAAACATTTACTGTTACTCTGAGTAAGACAAAAACATGGGGAGTTCTAATTAACCCACAGGTCTGTCTTTCCATTACACGACATGGCTGAAGAGAGTCTGCCACAGACTGTGATATCTATCTTACTTGGGCATTAGAAAACAGATCCCACTCACAGCCCTTCTCAATCCCCCTTCTGCAAAAAAAGCAGAGATGGTCATCTATTTATGAAAAGAGTATTGGGTCAGGTCTCAGCTTTTGTGAAGTCCTGCACTCTTAAGGTGCTTCTGATTTGGCCCTGAAGCTTCAGCAGACATGTATAGACAGTTAGTTTGTCCACTATTCAGATGGATAAAATACCAGTACTAATCTTCCTGGCAAGTGGGCTTGTCATGAACTTAAATGGTTCTTACTATATTGAAGAGTAGAGCATATACCTGAAAAGGAACATCAGCCATGGTTTTGGCGAGGTAATAGGCTTTCAGGCTGTACCAGTAGTTCAGATGCTCTCTGAGAAACACTCCCATCTCAAGGGGAACTGCAGAGGACACAAATTATTAAGTTGGATTGCCAGTGTGCAGTATTGCTGCACATAACAGCACGGTTTATCCATATCTAATCCTGCACTGCTGCAGTCCCATGGTGGGACTGGAACTCTCAGGTCTCTGACAGAGCAGCAACAGTTCCAGTGACTTCTAATGAAATGTAAGTGAGCCCTGAGAGTTGCTCACTGTTTAGACTACAGACCAGTCTACTCAGTTATCTGAACCTCCCTTAAAGAGGATTTTTCAATTAAAAGTGATGTCAAAAACTTAAATAACTTGGTTATTCCTTTTTGGTCTAACAGGGAATCCAAAGTAACAGCACTCCCAAAGGAAGTCCTCTGCTCCCAAGCAGCCCATACTGCAAGAGTTTGCTTCTGACACCACACAATTACGCTGATTTTATGGAGAAGTCACGACTCAGGAGTCCTAAAGAAATTATTACATCCTCCCCAAGACCAGTCACAAGCTCATCTCACTGGTTGAGATGCACTTGGCACAAGGGGAAATTCCAGCCCAGGACTGTGACAGTGAACTAACTGTCTGTGTTGAGAAACACTAACAAAAGCAGGGAGAGAGAAGTGCCACTGGCAAAGCTTTTCTCAGCTTGCAGCAGTGCCTCTGTGGGTGCAAGATTTATCCCAGCACCTGTCTTAGAAGTAGAAGCACAAGTCAAATGTTCTCTTACACAAAACAGATCCATCCAAACACCCTCCCACCTTTCTGCAACTCCTTCCCCTTCGATGTAACAGAATTACTGGTACTCACAGGTGAGGACAGTTGGCATGAGCGCAGCAAACATGAGAAACAACATGGAAAAAAAGAGGAAGCCGGAGTTGCTGAGGACTTTTTTAGCTTCGTTGCCAATGCCCAGGTAGAGCAACCCGATGAGCAGCCCGATGCCAATGTGTGAGGTGATACGCAGGTGTGTCAGGACCTACGAGCAAGGAAAGAGGGGTATTTCTGATCCGAGAGTCTGGGCTCAAAAACAATGGCAACGTGGCTGAAATCAGATATACAGGCTGCAGAAAAGGAGTACTTATGTCCAGAAGAACTTGCACAGAAATTGTAGAATGGTTTGGGTTGGAAGGGACCTTGAAAATCACCTGGTTCCAACCCCCCTGCCATGAAAAATGTTCATTTCCTACTGGTAAACTGGGCTTCAGCCAAGAAAAATTATGAGTTTCCCAGTTTCCATCCGACACATGAACATTTCTTCCAGTAAATACAGGCAGAAACTGCAAATGCTGCAACCTGAAATCTTACTCTGACAATGTCACTGGTTCTCATTGATCAGGAGAAGGAGACTTTCTCTTTGACTAAAATATAAATTTCCCAGGGCAGAAGAGAAGCAGAAAGGTATTTCAGGCTTGTATAGACAAAACTAACTTCACCAGGCATACATTAGCTTTCTGTGCCTTCTCTGCAATACAGTATTCCTACAAGAGGCTTGGAAGAACAAAAGAAATAACAAAATCTGTAGCTGCAAGCCTTTAGACCTGAGTAGGAAAAAAAAAAATCTTAAAAACAACAATGTTCTTCAATCTATGCATCAGAAAATAAGTTACAGTTTCCCATGATCTTAATTCATTAACTTTAGGAATTCTTGTTGACAAATGCAAAGTAAATTGCAAATGTAAGTGTAAAACAGTGAGAGAGAACAAGTTATGGCAAAGAAACGTGCTGGCAAAACAGCTAGGCACTCAAAACATTTACTGAACAGATACAAACACTGCAGAGTTTGGGATTTTGATGGACGTTGTTTATTTTAAGAAAAAAGGTGGAAGATATGCTTCTTTTTTTCCCTTGGGAATGAAGAATTTCATTATGACACTTAGTTCATCTTGATATTAAATGTATGAAAACAGAAATGTTCCCTTTTCAGGGAAGAAAAATTTTTATCTCCCAGTTGTCTGTTTCCAAGAATAGACTTCAAGTATTAACTCTTTACATCACACTGAAGTTATTATTTCTGTCACCCTGAATTTTCTGGAAAACCTAATTCTGTGACACACTAGTACAACCTCTCATTCACTTTTCAGTAGGATTAATAGCTGTATAAGGAACCTGCCAGCACAAAGGGGATTTAAGCTTCAGGTTTTTAGGCCAGGTGCTTCTGAGTGCTGTGAAGAAAGCTGTTGTTCACAATGAAAATGGTACAGTTAACAGCAAGAGTGAAAGATCAGTCTCTTTCCTTTGAAATTCTGTGATAATCTTCATGGATGGGCTGTTGGACATGACCTTTGAGGACTATTACAGTATCTCACACCCAACTGAATAAACCTTTTGGCTACAAACATTATTATAAAGGCATTCTTACCGAATCCCTCATGATGGTGAGAAAAGTTCTTTTGAAGAGGATGCAGAACTGGGTTAGGCAGCTGGCAGAGAAGCTGTGGCAGCCTTCTGTGGAGGAGGAATCCTGCAGGAACACATCACAGGATAAACTTCTTTCTTTGCAGTACCTTGCTTAGTTCTCATTCACAAAACCCCACTCGCACCCTCTGAACGTGCCCAGAAACCTCCGCTGGCCAAGGTTTTAAACTCCCTTCCTTCCCCTCCAGCCTCCAGCCACGTCCAGTAGTTGTGATGCACAAAATACCTCCTCGGAAGGCCGGTGCCAGAGGAAGGGGTTCAGCTCGTTCTCACCACCCACATCCCTCTTGTAGTCGGTGTCACAAATCCTCTCCCGCACGGCCCTGACCAGCCGGCTGTTCTGGTCCCCGTATTCGCCAGATGCCACTTCCATGACTACAAGAAACAGAGCTTAAGTTGCTGGTTTGCACCACTGACAAGCTACAAGCTTTGTTATTGATTCTGCAGCACTGACAGAAACAGAAGTTTGGCCTAGAGCAGGCCCTAAAGCGCCACATGCAAATTCCCACGTATACACGCAACATTTAAAACATCTTTCTATAAATCTTCAGAGAGGTCTCTTCATCCTGGAAGTTAAATGAGCCATTTTAGAAGATAGTCCTGGTAATAAAAAAAAATTACAGAAGTCTATTTTTGTGGTCTTTACTGCTTTTTTGGAATTAAGAAACAACACTGAATAAAACTCTCAGCGTTATGAACTCTACAATACCACAGTGGAATTGTTCAAGATTAAGAACAACAGAATACTGGAGCCACTTTGAAAAACTACTAATTACTATGAAACACTAAAGAATATGCTTTATCTTTCATCTCCTGAACCTGGACTTCCACCAGAGAGAAATATTCACTAAATTGCACCACTAGATGGCATTCAAATTACTTAGGAAAAAAATCTGAATAATTTTATTTTGAATTTTGGTACATATATGTACAGGTGCACATAAGAATATACATGCAAAAGTGTACCACACACCATGGTCCCCATTACCCTGAAAGTACTAATCTAACACAAACTAATTTAAATGAACTATTCAAATTGTCCTTACCAAAATCTGCTGGATTGTGGTAGGTTGGGCAATTCAAACCCAAATCTCTCAAGTAAGGGACTAGGTTTGTTACCTTCCCACGGTAAATGCATTGACCTTGACTTAAAACATAGAGCTGGAAAACAAGGCAAAGAAAAAGAAAAGGAAGAAAGAAAAACGTGAAATAGTATCAAAATATTTGAACCTGCTACCTGTGTGACACCAATCCATGAGCCTAATGATGTCTTCTTGTCCGTGGGGGAAGAACACCTTGGGAAGATTTGTCACCACTTGAAACTAATTTCTGTATGAAATTATAACTAGTGGAAAATTAAATGCTTAAGGTTTGAGTTCTGCAAACATTCCCTCCAGGACTTGAAGCACATTAATATAGAACCACACTAATTCCAGCCTCAGACATATGCTGAAAATAGGCAAGAAACTGTAGAGTCAAGCCATTTAATTTCTATTTAATTATGGATATTTTGGGCTGGGAGATGAGGCTGGTGAATGCAGTAATGGAAAGAGAGGTGGGACAGTACAGCAATGGGAAACAGCTTGATTAGTCTTACTTTTAGCCATACTATTGGCTTTAAATAAACCTCCCTGGCAATCTGCAAGAGCTTCTTCACCTGTGGTGTAGTAGGTTTTCTCTCACCTCTCAGGGGTCTAATCTAAATCTCCTAACAAGACTAAAGTAAATTTATATCTAGTCTAAACACACATGGTCCACATCCCATTGTTAGGTTGGAGAAAAGTTCTCCAACTGACTTCATTTCAATTATTATCATTTCATGTGAATAAGCTCTTCTGAATCTATACCCATGTATCAAGGATGAGAATATCTACCAGCAACATTGCAGACACTGACATTAAACCTTTCCTGCTTTTATATTATTCCAATTTACTTTACTGACAGCCCTCTGCACAGGAGCAGTGGTGAGTGAAGGCATGATAATCACAAGCACAATAATCATGATTTCACAAACATACCAAAAAGATTCTCTAAAAATATTACATGCAAATAATGGAAACAGGCAGACAGAAAGGAAAAAAACATATCCAAAAAGTATATTTTGCTCTTATTTAATTTCTTCATTTGATTTGTTGCCACAGACCAAAATAATTCACGTTTTCACTTAAAGAGTGTAGCCTTGAAAGTATAATTTACCTAAACCATGCATAGGGAGGAAGTTTGAGAATAATACCTGATCAAACAGCTCGAACAGTTTTGCACTGGGCTGGTGAATGGTGCAGATGATGGACCTGCCACCCTGGGCTAAAGCCTTCATCAGAGAGACAACCTGAAAACATGATGCACTGTCCAAGCCACTGAATAAAAAGAAAGAAGTTTGTTATCCACAGGTCCATAGGCAACACTCAAAACCAGCACGTGGATTTGCTGCTTGGCCTCTCATTATTATCCTTTTACAAATTTTCTCTGTAGCAGTTTAATTTTATCATATGCCAACCTTATGCTTGTATTTCTCCATCGGTCTTTTAATTAAGTTGGAAGCATGCCTGAGAATGAAAAACAGAGTATTCTCAAAGCTGCCTTAAGGGACTTCTTACATTTTAAGACTGCAGATTTAAATTCTCCCAACTTTAATGAATAGATACATATTTATAGCTTTCCCAGCCTCCTCAAAGACTGATCACATTCATTACTAAGAGTCACATCTTAAAATGTTTATATTCAAGCTACCTTTGCTTGAAAAAGAAAATTCGTGCCACAATCTGAAAACATTTTCCTCTCTCCCTTCCTGCTTCAGCTTGTGTCTCCTTTAAATATTATTTATAGTCCCATGGTCTGGCAGTTACAGCAGTGACCCAAGGCACTAAGTACCCAAATCAAATTATTTCTTGTGGCCTTATTCAGTGCTTACAGGCAACACAAAATGAGCCTTTTCCAAGGACTTAGAGGTGAACAGCTTTTCTGTAGGGCTGTTCTGCTATATAAACCAATATTTGCCTTTCTTTAATTTCTGGCCTTGAAGTACCTGGTTGGTTCATCAAAAAACATGACAGGGGGGTTGTTCACCAGCTCCAAAGCAATGGCAAGACGCTTTCTCTGGCCTCCAGAAAGGCTCCCAGTCCTCGTGTTGGCACAGGTCAGCAAACCGAGGGCTGTTAGTATTTCCTTTACCTGCAGGAAACAAAAAAGAGCCTCTTTACTGATCTTCATGCAGATTGCAAACTAGCTCATAACTTTGTTTCATCATCCGTGCACCGAAGCCTTTTCCCATCTAATGTAGCATTTATTAGTTTCAGTGGGGCTTAACAAATCTATCATTTACTATTTCGACCCAAATTCTACCTGTTTGTCCTACATGACCTCACTACTCAGTAGAGAAGCCTTGCCTGTGAAAATGGAATGGAAATCAGTTCTCCTACTGCTGTATATATATGGATATGGCACTGACATCAAAAGAGCTGTGCAGCATGTGAGGGGTTATTACACAGAGAGACCAAGAAGTTTCTTTCAACAGAACTTCTGGGTTGTATCTACAAGAGACTGGAGAACTGCATAACAAAAGTCAGTGGTTTCTATAGAGCAATGACCTGCTTTATCTAATCTGTTCTTTTCTTCACAGTCTACTCTTTGAAGTGCAGCCATTGATTTTAAGTGTTTTCATGCTCCCCGGAGTCAATTCAGTTGTCACAGGTACTCTCAGATGTTCAGGATTTCCTCAAGGCACAGTCCCAGGAAGGGCACAGCCTGTCCCAGGGTCTTTGGAGCAAAAGGAGAACAATCCCAGACACTATGAATTTTTCTGTTTCAGTGACTGTAGATCTGGCCTGGCAGAGCTATATAAGAAAAGCAGCTCTCTGGCAGCATGCACATAAAAAATGAGTGAATCCAAGGTACACTGCTCATGCAATCGAAAAAGTGAACCACTTCAAAGGTAGGAAGCAAAACCGGGCATTTAACATTTCACTTAAGTATAGGAAAAGGAGCCCATCATTTTGAAAGTGATAATTGCTTGGATGGGGGGAGTTTACCAGAAAGGGTGGCTGACATGCTAAAAAATGGTCTTTGCTTGTCCTGATTTTAATTTCCAGGAGTTACCTCTCTCAGTGAGAGAGAGTGAAAAATGAACACAACCCACTAACTCTTGTTGTCAGAGAGGAGATCCCAACTACCTCATTCCCTTTATCTCTAGGAAAGATGGCACAGGATATGGGCAGCACAAGCTAGGCCAACTAGAAACATAAACTATGGTTCACTGGAGGATTTTTCACTTGTCCCTGTTTTAAACAACTAATCCTGCTAGCACAAGTGCATAAAATTCATAATGTTCATCTACGATAAATATTTACACTAAAATTTACAGAAATAAAATGAATTATCTAGTCCAGCTCAGTCAGTAACACTAACCAGAAAATGTCCTTCTAACATGTGTTGAATAAACACATACAGCACAGTTTTTTTACTCACAGACTTCTTTGCAATTACAGTGACAGTGTAGACAAGTGAATTAACTTGCCTGGCCTAACTTACTAAAGTGTAAATGACTTAAGACTTTCAAAGTACAAATAAAATCAACAGTTGTTTCTGAAAAATTTTTCCCAATGAAAAATCTGTGTCCAGCTTATTTTAAAAAAAAACAGTATTTGACAGAATCCAATCAATCTTGAGCTATCAAGATTCCTGTTAAGTTTCCCTCTGTGGAGCTCTTTCTGATTTTCAAGGATTCTCTCAGTCTGGAGAAATGTCAATTGCTCCAATTTGGAAATAAATACAGACAGAGGACAGCCACAAAAATAGCTGCTCTACCTAGGAAGTCGACACAGTTTTCACATTTCAGGAAAAGCGTGCACTTTTCCCCGTGGATGGTTGAGAGGAGCACACTCCCTAGTGCAGGTCCAGCTGGGTTACAGGTCTCCATGGGCAAAAACATACCAGGACTCCTCTCCCCCTCAGGAAAGCCCTACGTCAGCAGGAGGCAGAAGCAGGGCAGTGCAGCAAATGTGCAGCTCATTCACATGGTTTAGGAAATACATGTGCATGTTTTAGCCTGGTTTTCTGCTTGTCCAACCCACAGTCACCCAACACAGCTCCAAAATACATTAGTTGCAACTGCATTAACTTGCCCAGTGTGACGACATGCCCACCAGCACAGCCATAAAGATCTGCTCTTTCAACCATGAGCACAGAGATTTCTGCAGCACTTACAAGAACTGCTGAGCTTTTTATCAGTCCTTGGAAAAATTAAGGGCTACACTCACCGTTGCCACACGTGGCTGATGTATCTCACCACACACGAGATGCCTGAGCCCTCAGACACACACATAAGAGAACCTAAGGTGCTAAGGTACATTAGAAGGAATCCTTCAAAACCTGTACATTTATTTCAGTAGATCTTCTACAATTTTCCAGTCTCATACTGAAAGCAACTTTCATGGAGACTGCAGTTAACAATCCCTCCTAATGACACCTGTCAACTTCGAGGTTGTGATTCATTCTGTCATCACAAATCCAGTGCAATTCTATGTCAGATAAAAAATGTCTGCTTTACAGAGCTCACTTCATGGCCTTGGCATCCCCCAAAATTCTAAGTTTGACGGACAGTGTACATACCATTTCTCTCCTCCCTTCATCTTTCTCTTGAAGTTTCAGATGAGCAGATACCTGGAATGCAAAACCAATGCAATTGGATTTTGAACCGGTCTGAAGCACAACCACCAGTTACAGCAGATGTCTCAGGCACAACATCCCAATGTCTAACTTAAACAACTTCTTTAAACCCATTCAGCAAATCTGAAGTTGAACTATAATGTTCAAATCACAAGCATCACATATGCCTGTGCACTAAGTGAGTGTGATTTGACTTAATCAATCACTGGAGCACCTGACAAAAAACATATTAGAAAGGCCACTCTGACAGTCAAAGAGCTTGAGAAGAAGATGAAAGAGTCATGTTTTTTGCACAGCCAGTAAATTCTCAGGCAACACTGGAAAAAAACAGTTTATTTGTGCTTCATCCATATCACAAGGATAACTGAACTCTGCCATTCTCTAGGATGCAAACAAACAAGCACAGAAATAAATAATCTTGTGAAAGATGTCATCTGCTGTCCTGAGAGGCAGCTCCGCAAAACATCATGATTAACCTTTATTAAAAGCAATTAAACTGCTAGGTAATTATTTTTGTCAGAGCTTTGATTGATTAATTTAGACAGCAAGTATAATCTGGGCCCAATTCTATGAAAGTGGTCCTGTGGGATTCTGACTACAATGTTCAAGTAAACAAAAGAGAAGAAAAACTTCCTCACAGAAAAGAACTTTTGTAGAAAAATTAGCTACAAAAAAAACTACAGTGATTTTTTTTCTGGCCTTAAAATTTGTGAATTGATGCCAGCATACAGTGTGAGCATCCTTAGCCTTGTATTGGGAACAACCTCTGAGAAAAACTGGCTCATTTCTCAGGCTGAGTAACAGGCACTTCTAGACTAACTGGTCAAGTTGGCAATTTGCAAACTTCTTAATGCCATGAAAAAGAGTAAGAAGAATTTATGTTGCCTGTATATGTTGGAATTATTCTGTTCCTGTTGTTTTCCCACGAAGAAATGAAAGAGATTTTATACAATTCCTTTATTAAAGAAAAGGTACAAAAGAGTAGAAAGCACAGAGAGATCATGCTAAAGTAAAATAACAATTAGCAGTCAGAACATGGAAGATGGGGAGAAAGAGAGAGACAAGGTTACTCATCAGGTAAGAACAGATCGTCCCTACAAAGATGCATTTGTGAAGAATTTCAGGTTCCGTTCTCTAGGAGGTCTGAGAAGAGCCTTAGATCTTCTTCTAAATCACAATGCTGGTTGCAAATTGAAAGTCACAAAGCTAAAAAAGCTCGCACAACCCTTAGAAGAATGAGCCTGAAGCGGAATTCAAGGCAACACTAAAGTCCAAGCACTTTCACCGAGCAGGATCAAACACAACTCTGTGGTGTTGCCAGAGTGAGAACACGTGCACAACACACAGAGATTTTTTTTTTTTCCATTTTCTCCTGCTCAGATAAATTAGAACAAGAAAAAAACCTCACCATCATAGCTTCCTGGACGGTCAGGTGAGGAAGGAGCATGTCATCCTGCATGATGTAGCAGGAGACTTTGCGGAAAGAGCGCAGGTCCCGGGGCTGCCCATTGATGAGGATTTCCCCTTTCATTCCCGTCTCTCTGAAACCAACCAAGAAAACAATCAGAGGTGAATCCTGCCTTCCCTTGTGCTGCCAGAGGCCTCAGTGTGTGGAAGTCTTAGCTAATGATTGCCACCATGAAATAAAACCGATGCAGTGGCTAGAAATCATTTCATTTCCTGATCGTGCTCTCTTTCATACAAGGCTTCTTGCAATGCTGCTGAAAATTTTACTCAAGGTTAGTGCAAAATGTGTGCTGTCCTATATCAGTGCCTAAAAAAATATCAAAACATTAAAAACAGGGTTTTTTTAGGTTTCTCTATCCTGTTCCTTATGCCCCAAATGACAACAACACGGAGACACTGTGTTTGGCCATACAGGAGGGGATTCAGGAGGGTGAATCACTTCAGTCATTGCAGTTTGGTCAAGGAGACATCAACACTATGAAGTGGTGACTAAAGAGAGTAATTTCTTCAAGTGTTTATAAAATGTGATTTAAAAACCACCACAAACATAAGACACTGAGTCAGATTTGTTACACAGCCAAAAAGGAGATTTTTAATTTATTTTTGTGTGTGTGTGTGTGTGTTTTGGATTTTAAATTGCTTCTTATTTTTGGATCTCACTTGTTAAGAGATAAATTCCCAAGGGAACAGAATGGGATAAACAGAAACAATATAAGCAGTAAGAATCTAATCCAAAATCTGTGAAATACCTATTTTCTACAAACACTGGGGTAATATTTCCTCTGCTTATCTGAACTTGGGATTTTCAATGTTACCCACCTGTATCCTGCCAGAATGTTCATAAGCGTTGACTTCCCAGCTCCTGAAGGACCCATAATTGCAACAAGTTCTCCACTGCTGAACTTCCCTGAAATTCCTTTCAAAAGGGTCTTATAACCTGGAAGAAGAAAGAAAAGTTCACCCATCACGTGAACAATCACATCTGGGGAGCAATGACAGTTCATTTCCACTGAATGCTGGTGACAAACAGGCATTAGCAGGCACCTGCTCAGAGGTTGATGCCTGAGATCAGCACACTGCAAGAACTGTCAAAAATATCTATCAAAAGCCAAATTATGAGTGGGAGCAGCAGACTCCTCCTGCAACACAAGTAGTATGGTGGGATTACAGGATCACAGGCTCTTGGTTCACTCCAGGAAGACTTTTAAACAGGGCTATGAAACCTTGCTGCCATTTTCTAAGTGTCTTCTAACAATATTTTACTAGAATGCTGTGAAAATATCTAATATTCCAAAGCTAGCATAACTCCAGAGCCTTGGAGCAGACTGCCCTCCAACCACTGCAGCTTCAATACCAAAATTCTTCACCAAAACAACAACTTCTTAGAGAAAGCAATAGCCAAGACCTCAAAGGCAAAGCCCTTTGCCTTTGTTCATTCCCCACTAAAAGAGGCATGACAAGAAATGCAGCAAAAGGAGACACACAAACCTGTTCCAATATCTTACCACAAGGACTCTCTTATCCTAAGAACTCCAAAAGCTTGTCTAGACAGGGAGACTGACCACAGTAACTCTGTAAAAACAACTCCTAGGGAAATACTTACTCTGGATTAAGAACACGCAGGTTTTTTTCTCATTTAAATTAATCCACTCCAGAACGTCATGCCACGATAATTACATCCTCAGGCAAAGATGTTCTAGGATAACACCTCCTTCAACTTATCCCTGAGTGAATTACCTTTGTCAATAAACCTTTTATTTAAAGCCTAAACTCCGTGTTGCTCTAGGTGTAAGTAAACTGGGCTCCAGTGAGAATTCCAGATTTGGACTAGTTGCATCCACCTTGCCCTGCATGATTCCCATGTTAAGGCATAAGAACTCTGTGGGGAGGGTGGAGAGAGCCCTGACCAGCATTTAATTTTTAAGGAACTCTTCCCCTTTTATTTTATTTTTTTTTTGCTTGCTTACTTCATTTTAATTACAAGCACTTTTAGTGAAAACTTTTAATAATAAAAGAGTTAAGTAAGGTGTCAAAAAACAACCTCCAATGCTGAAAATGTTCCTGTAGTTAAATTAAAACCGAAACAGAAGGGTGGAAAATCCATTTACATGCAGTGTTAGGATTTGACAATACATTTTGCCACACTGGTGCATATGCAGGCAGAATTTATATTTCACATGTAAACTATCCCAGTCCTTTGATTATCTCTAGCACAGGTTGTAGCTGGAACACTGAAATGCTGTAAAAAAAAAAAAAACAACCTCATTGTCTGCAAGCTCCTAGAAAAAAGAATGGTGGATTATCTTCTTCTGGTTTATATTTCTTCCTAACTCCATGATTTGTTTTCCTTTCATCTCCACTTAGCATTCTCTTCAAATATTCTTCTTTTCTCTAGCCTGAGCTCATACTCCTTCCATGCCACAGAGAGCAAATTTTGCACTAAAAACATTGTCATGCTGCCATGGGGTCTCCCAAATCCACAGCAAATACCCTTCCTTGAGCATCCCCCAGCCCAGGGGGGAAACAGGAGCCACAGAAACTCCCTAGAAATATCTGATCCTACTGTTTTCATGGCAAATGTCTTAGAAAAAATAACTGACTAAATGTCTCAAAATAGCCATTTTCTTGAGTGCCATTTTTTAAACAGGCCAGTAAATTTTCACAATAAATCCTCTCCTGGACCCAAAGAAAACAACTTGTTTGGAAGCTACGAGGTAGGACGGGTATGAAAATAGCAGTGCACTCATGTTGCCTGTTCATGGCACAAGTTCTAAGAACAAAAGCAAGGACAGTCTATCAAAAGGAACAGCTATTTCAAGAGAGAAATTCAAGGCACCCTGGCAAGGCCAACAGGCTTGTCCTTCACACCAATGTCACCATCCAAATCAGCATCTGAAGGGCAAGTGCAAGGACAGGCCAGACCTTTCAGGCATGACAATATTTAATAAATAGGATCTAGAGAGACAAAGTCCTTCATTCTATCCCTCTCGTTACAGAGAACCAGCTCCCTCCCAAGCCTATTATTAAACCTGTAAAGGACTCAAACACTAGACTGTACCTCCAATTATTTGTATTATGCACCCACCCATCATGCACACAGGTTATGTGCAGCTGGGAAAGTTTCTCACACTGGTCACAAGCTGGCCAAGGTGCCTTGTCTTGAGTTTCCACTGGGACAGGATTTCTTTCACCAGGTCCCACATGCAGTGCACGGGTTAGGTGTCTGTCTCTATTCCCTGTCTGCCCTGCAAAGCTGTTTAACATGACAGAACATCTCATGCCAACTTCACTACAACAATTTCTATTGCATGGGCTTGTTCTGACCCACATTTACAGGGGAAAGGGTTCTCGTCAGAGTTCTGTAGTAGTCAGCTCACCATGAGTTTCAAGATCAGGACAGTAAATATTTCACAAACTTAACAGGGAGGATAAAAACGTGTACTGCCATAAATGAGAAAGGTGCCACCTAAAAACACACACTCATTGTCTGAAAATGTGTAGTAATGTATACACCATTACCTAAAACTGAAACCTTTCCTCTCACTACATATGATTGTGAGATTTAACATCACATACATTAAACTCATGTTTCCAAACATAATCTCACAAATGATGATCAGTCTACCTTTAATTGTAGTATCTTCCCCCTCATGACCTGCTCTTGTTTCTGCCCCTCTGATGCAGGTTTCCATTTTAAGAATCCTGCACACAACATTAAATCAGAGCAGGGCACATCACAGAATCTCAGAATCGGGTTGAAACAGAACTCCAGGATCATCAAGTCCAAGCTTTTGACTGATCACCACCCTGTCAACTAGACCAGGGCACTAAGCACCACATCCAGTCATTCCTTGAACACCTCCATGGATGGTGACTCCACCACCCCCCAGGGTAGCCCATTCCAATGCCTGACAGCCCTTTCTGTGAAGAAATTCTTCCTAAAATTCTCTGCAAGTCATTTGCAAAACAGTAGAGAAACATGCTTTAAGAAGAAATGAAAAAAAAAATAAATATGAATTTTAGATTAGGATCCCAATCATTGGCATTTTAAGTTGCTACAAACTCAAACCCGTCTCTTCTTTTGACTGGAAGCGCATAAAAAGCTTTTCTATTACAAAGGTTAATTTAGCAAACCCACAGAAAGATTTGACACTGTGGCAGTAGTGTGGTGCCCAGTATAATCCTTTATAAGGAATTAAAGTCCCTAAGTAACTACAGTCTTCTCTTTCAGAATATCGAGGCTAATCTTTAACAGAATCAGTTGACCTAAAACTTCTATATCAGGCCACATGTCTTTCACGAGAAACAGATTATGCATTTGAAGGGGATTGCATTCTTACAGTACAGGGACTGTTTCATGTCCATCTGCCATATATTAGGAATTTCTGGCTACCTCTGATTCCAGACCACCTCGTTTTCCTTAGTTCATGATCCATGCAGGAAGGAGTTTAAGTAACACAGAGTTTAGTGAAAGGCTGAATCTCAAAGCCAACTCACCCCAAAGTGGAAGCACCTTACAGGCCATTCAGGTCCAGCACCACAGCAGCTGTTTCCATTTGGACTGGACTTACATCAAGAGCAAGTTTAGCATCTTGACTTTCAGTTATTTCTCTTAAAACCATTTTGATTTCCAATGGAAAATTTAATCTTTCAATTTTCCAATGTCCCTTCCTGAAGTTATTGTGACATCACCATTAAAAATATATTTAGGGGCTGATAACCCTTGGGAATCCAAATACAAGTTTTCAAGAACTGCTTAAAATACAGATTCATTAACAGGACATTAACACACCATCACCAATCAGAGCAAGTACTCTGAAACTTTCTCGGTCCAACACACTAAAAATTGAATACAAAAGTAAGAAATCAAACCCTAAACAGAAAATTCGAGTGATGCAAAATGTTTTGGTCTTAATTTAACCACACTTTGCATTCCAGAGTTCAAGGTTTTGCTTCTCCTGAGAAGCAAAATGTGTGGTTTTTTTCTCATGTTAGCATTTCCTATGAAGGCAATGTGAGGCACTGTGATATTAGATCATATTTTCAGCCAGAAGCACCTGACTGGCCTGACCAGACCCCACCATTCAGGAGGTGGGTTTCCCTCTCTGCCTGGCAGCACCACAAAACCCACAGGCAGCCCCTTCTTCAACGAGCAGAGGGTGACCTTGTGTCTCTGATGAAGATGCTCCCATTGCTCAGGTCTGCAAAGCTTTTGCTAATGGATTCAGCAAGAGAGAAGTGTGTTGATGGTTTTATTTGCTACCTCCTGGATTTTACCAAGATTTATGGGGAGATCCGGTTTTCCCATTCTCAGAGAAACTATAATCAACCTGGAAAGAATCAAGCAAGCCACCCCCTCCTCATCCTCAGGGTAGGAGCATATGCTTCAGAATGTGTATGAGTCAGCACCAACAAAAACATAACCAAAACTCACTCCTACCTGACAGTGAATTTCCTCAGGTAAACACTGCCTCTAGGTTTTTGACTGAAGTGCTTCATTCATTTGCATTTCATTGCCAGCAACATACTCATTTGTTACTCAGAGAAATGTCACACAGACTCCTAGAAGTTTCTAGGCTTTGTAGCCTAATTCTCCATCCATCAGTAGGCACCAAGGGCCCGTCTCAGGTCCCGGGTGAGCACAGCAGGCTTTCCCTGCTTGCTGCAATTAGAGCAGTGTTTGCCCTTCCCGATGTATTTGAACTGCTTCTCTTTCATCACAAGCTCTTCTGAAGGCAGGAAATCACCGCTGTTGCCCTGCAAGTGCCACTGGCCTGACACAGCTCAAAGGCTTCTCAGAAAATTTACTATAGCAAAAGGTAACATAGGAAATTTCAACTCAAAAAGTTCACGTGTGGCAAAACTATAAAGAACTGAAAACTGAGCCACAAAGAAATCAGCATTTGGTATTTAAAAATCAAAATCAGAGACATCATAGCCTGCTCTTTTTAGACTCCCTGACAGGTAAAAATGCAGCACTAAAAAAAAAAAAAAATTACAAAAGGACTATGTTTCCTTGTATTTTTGTGGTGCTTTTTTACATAGGATGTGAAATACCCAGCTGGAAATACAGAAGACACCCCTGGCAAGTACTATATTACTAACCTGCCTCACTTCAATACCTTCAACAAAAACCAGCAGTTTAAGTTTCAATACACAAGTTTGTTCTCTTACAGTATCATTGGTCAAATTGTTTCTTAAATCATTACAGGAAAGTGCAGCAATTTCTTGATGCTGTATATTGACCCTGTTCCATTAAAGAAACTCCACTGTATTTTCCTATTCTAAAATTTTTGGGCTTAACCCTCATCTCATTTCCTCTTGTTTCAATCAAAAAAATATACTATGTCAAAGTCCAGGGAATTCTCCACTGCAAAACCTGAATAAGGGAAAGCGGAATTGAGGAGTCACACCTACATCTTTCCCCTTGAGGAAGGAGTGGGGAGTCCTCCTATCATGCAAAAATGCTCCTAGAAAAGTCACAACTTCTTCGCTGTTGCCCCTGAGATCCACCTCAGTCACACCCCGATGGCTGAAGGCCATTCTCTGGTTCAGGTACTGGTCTACAGCTGCACAAGTGAGGGAAAAAAACAGGCTAACTCAGCCAAATATGATAGTAAAGGGCAATTTAGTAACTTATGGATTAGAGAAAGAGCTTGCCGAAGTCCATCCAGACATGGAAAACCATCCTCGTTTTACGTGGCAGACATTTAATTTGTAGACTCCTTAGATTTATATCAGAAAACTGAACGGCTGGGGAACACTGGCAGAAACTCTGCACAAGACGAGAAACACACACACACACACAGAGATAACAGCTCGAGGCCAGATTTGCACTGGAAACATTTGGAGATGTAATAAAACACTAGCTAGGAAACATTTTTATCGTTTTTACATCATCGTTTTCCGCACGCTGAGGTGTAAATATGCCAACAAAAAACTCTCTCGTCTGCTCCTTCTCAACCTATTATTCACTTTCTGCATCTCAGCCCTTTTCTCACTCCTGAGAAGCCACTCTCTGTTTACCAGCAGAGACTACACCAACCTGCTTCATCTAATTTGAACTCTGTGGGACAGGGGTAAGCAAGCAGTGGCAGCAGAGAGATTTATGTGGAGTCCCTGGAGAAAGTTACCCCATATTGCCATCCCACGGAGTCTCTCTTGTTCTCCTCATGCTTTACTCCCTCTGTTCCCCCCTGCACTCAGTGAGTACCTCCCCAACCCCAGAAGCAAGGTCTGCACATGCAGCAGAGCAGCAGGCTGGCACTGCAGACCGCTGAGGGCAGGGACAGAAAACACCCTGCATTTGCTGTGCCACTTTCAGAGTGCACAGTCACAACTACATTGTCTCTCTGCACGTGAAAAGAGGTGCAGCTTCCTCTTCTTAGCACATAAACAATGCAACTGCACATGTGAACTAGCTCCTGGTGGTTTACAGTTCCATTTGACAACTCAGCAGTCACACACACCCCCAGTTTGTGCCAGCAAACATGATGCAGCCATACGTGTTCCAGGGGATGTGTGGAGTGACCAGCAGCCATTGCAAAGCACTGGCCCACTTTGTGGGTCTGGGATATCTGGAACATGCAGTTTCAGAAGCAGTTTACAGCACCAGAATATGATGTTGTTCTGCCCTCTCTCCCCAGAACACCTTCCCTGAGTTGGCTTTCGAGTGCACCTACAGAAGTGAGGAACAACCAAGCCCATCTACCTGGAAATCTTCCCTGGGAAATTAAGAGCAAAGAGGGTTTGTTTCCAGCTGCTCTGCCTGCAGGACTGTCCCTGTCTGCCAGGGCAAGTCCTGGGTGGAACAGGGGTGGTGGGACAGTCCTTTCAGCAGCTGGGGCCCCTCCAGCAGTTTGTGCCACCCAGGAATCACTCTCCCAAGTCACCTTTTCCATTCTGAAAGACAAACAGGACTTAAATTAAATTACCCCTTTACTCATTACAATTCATGCTGGGCCATTCAAACCATTTCATTCCAAACTGGACTGCTTTTTCACTTTGTTTTAGTATAAAACAAAAGTTAAATCACTTTCCAGTGATCAGATGAAGTAACAGGAGGCTTTTCACCTAAATCACTGCTAGTACAAAGGCAGGGTGTTTCCCTAACCTGGCATATAGTCAGGGAGATGTTTGCCATGTATTTCTAATCCTGCTATTAACCAGCCAGGACACCATGTTCCCCACTCACTACTGGGAGCACAGAATGCTTTTCTCTCTCTCAGTGGTACCAACAGGGTTTGTTAATGTTTAAGTTTGTAAATTCTCAGTTGAGAGGGATTATCTGTATCAGTCGATAATTATTTAAATAATTTGAATTTTCATTCCCAAGCTCCCCACTGAGTTCAAACAAGTTTAAGTTAAAGTGAATTACAGGTACCGATATCTGGGAAGAAAAAAAGGCACTTTGTAACTTCCAGAAAATGTAGGGGACAGAAATAACTTTCCTGACAAACAGAGTGAAAAAAAATATATTGCTTTAATAACAAGAACCTTCTTAATTGTATATTGGCCTGAACTGTACCCCTATAAAGCCTTGGGGGGCAAAGTCACACTAGAAGGAATAAACATGTTTAAGGTAACTGTCTACCAAACAAAACCTATACATAAACTCATACGTCTTTGGTTCATGACTTCCACCATCCATTGTGTATCACAAGTGAAAAAACCTTTTTATGAATCATTTTTCCATTCCAGCTTTAGAATCAACCCATCCATATATTTCAATTCTGTTCACACGTCTCTCAGGGACATAGAACAATAGGATTTTCCATTGTCTAAGCTCTGAGCCCTGCTTTAGGACAATTAAGGGAATTTACAATTGTAATGTGTTCTTGTACCTTGCCTCAGAGAAACGACCTTCGTTATGTAAATGTCTATAAAACAGCTTGCCAGGCACCAAAACATCAGGACAGAAAGGGCAGAAAAGCTAAGTGAGTGCTTGAAGTAACCAAATCAAATTCCTCCGCCTCAAAGTCCTTTCCAACTCAGAAATGAGGAATTCATTCCTCTCAACCTAAAATAATAAGTCTTTCAAGCCTTAAAAAAAAAAAAAAAAAAAAAAAAAAAAAAAAGAAAAAAAAAAAAAGAAAGAAAGGAAAAAAAAAAAAAAAAGAAATTCCCCTGTGGGCAGCAAAGCTCTTTCTTTGTAGTGGACTAAACTGCATTTCTTAATATAGCCCACGGCCAGGCCTTCTTAAACATATTGCTCTTGATCCACAGCCGATTTCCCACTTAGTGATCATGGGACAGATTAGTCGTAACTCAGATGGAGAGCTTAGCCCGTGCTCACAGCGAGCCTTGCAGCATTCAATCTACCTAATTTTACACATCTAAATGTCTGATGCTTAACCTAAATTCATTTTTAGGACCTGCAAAATATCAATAGATAGAAACCAGCACACCTCATGGGTAATTAATTCTACCTGTTTTGCATTCCTGTTCTGGGAAGGGATAAATAACCCTCTGGAAGGGCTTCTTTCTCTTAATTATAGTGGGAAGTTTAGGACAATTAGCTTAGATGAGACACCAAGACTCTAAAAGCTGTGAGAAATCTCATCTATTGCCAAGGAAATTACAGCTGGTTTTAGTATCGGTCACAAATAAAATTAATATCAAGACATATTCTGTGGTTTTAAATGTCAATTTTGATTGTGGTCCCTCAATTGCAGCAGTTAAACACACCAATTGCACAGTCCAAGTCTCCAAGTTGGATTGACACTTCACATATTTAGATGCTTCCTAGGATGTACAAACCTATCAGACACTGTGTTTTCACTCTGTCTTTAGTGGTTAGCACTTGCTTTGCACTCTGGTAACTGGGGACAGTTCAAAACTGCAATTTTTTTCTTCAAGCAATCTACTAGCTCAAGCACACAGCACTGTATTGCTAGCACTGGGTTCAAACTTAGGCAAAACACTTTAAAGACTGAAAAATCCAAATATGCTTTGGAAGATAGAGGTTAATGGAAAGCTAAATGTATAAGAACTAATTTTAAAGCAGTTTTTGAATTTTGTTTGCATGGGTGCCTTCAGGTTTGACTTCTATCTGTGCACTTCCCTTTGTGTTAAACTTTGTGTGTCAGCTTTCCTTCTGTGGCCACACAGTAAAGTAGAGCCTAAAGGGAGATCATGAGCCCCCAAGCCAAGATTTGTGACACAAAATCCCTGGTTACTCTGGGCCATGTTTTATAATAACAGAGAAAGATGAGAAGATTGCAATCCAGACAAGAAACCAAGTTCTAGCAGAGGGAGAATCTTAAACTGCAGATTATAAAGAATCTGAAAAGTCCCTTTAATTGTTCTCTCAGATCCCTGGACTAGATATTAAACTTATGCAAGACACTGGATCTGACAGTTCACATTGTGCAGTCAAACAAAAAAAAGCCCTGACTAAGTAAAGCTTTCACTCCTTTGAAACTCCGAAGAGTTGTGTGCACCATGCTCTTTCTCTGTTATCCAGGCTGCTCATCACATTATTTTAGTATCTGAATACTGCTCCTCTTCAGAGTAACTAATTAGATCTGACACTCTGTTGGGCTGCAAGCTCTGCCACCTCCTAATTTTTAGTTTGAAGGTTTACTGGACTATAAACCCCCACTCCCCTTGTCTGGCTGGATTGCAGGGCTGGCCAGGCAAAGTTTCTCTACAAAAAAGTTGGGGTCTATGTACAGAGAACTCAGACCTCCAAGTGACAGGAAACTGAAGTGCTGCTTCTGTTCTGGACAGAGCATTCACAGACTTTCTTGACACACGTTTCTCCAAGAGTACAGACGAGCAGAACAGGTGTCAGCAGCACTGTAGGCAAAATTCCTGATCCTGCAACTACTGATTACACCTCCCCACCACGATGTGAGATGGATGGGTTTGTGCCAGTGCCCTTTAATTCTATGCTCTTTACAGCTATAACCAGGCAGAGCTGAGGCCCTTAAGTAACCTGCATATGCAACCTGACCCAGTAAGAGGCCAGGTAACTACCAGACACCCTTCTTGTTACAGAAATATCTCATATTGGCTGATAATAGTTCCACTAGGACAGCTGCTTTGAGCCTTTCCTCAGATTCACCCTTTCTGTATCCCTTTATCTGGTCTTAGAGTACAGTTACAGCCTTCTGATGAGGTTTACAGGATGCTTATGCTTATATATGGGTCCTATCTATTATTATTATAATTATTATTGTTATTGTTGTTATCAGATACATCCACAACAAGATTCAGTTCTTGTCATTTTTTCTGTTGAATGTTTCTGCCTGAGAGAGTTAAAGCTGTTCCTCTCTCCCTACACATGCACATGAAGCCATATGCCTGCAACTGAGGAGAGAGAATGACAATTAAATAGGTCAATGAACGAGAGTAACCTTCAAACATGAATGCAAATAAATCTCTACTTGCAGCAAGACCTGATGGCTTCAGAAGCAGTATTTACATGTTGAAGCATTTGGAGATCTGGGGCATAGCTTGTACTTCGCCTGCACAGAAAATAGCTACCCTAATTTATCTTCAACCCTTAGGAAATATGAAAGAGGGGGAGAAAAAAAGTATGAATGACGCACAGCTTCATCTTTCTTATGAATCTAGTGGAAATGTTTTTTCAAAGCAATATCCATAGCCTAATCCTTGTTTGATAATTGCTTTTCGCTGCCTTTTTTTTTTTTTAATTGCCTTTGTTTCTGTTACTTAAGCCCGCAAGAAAGGTCTTTCCTGACAAAAGAAAAGCCAACACAATCTGAAATGAAAGGCTGACACATTTCCTCGAATGACAAACTGAAGTCACGAGCCTGATACACACATTTTGAGATGAAAGCTGTTTACGTGTGACAGCCGGGCAGAAAGCAATTTCTCATAAGTACCTTCATACCTCCAAGTACAAATAGTATTATTCACAGTCTTACAAACAAATAAAGCCAGAACCCTTCCCAGCATCCCTTTCCTTTGCAGAAAAAAAAAATAAAATCTTCAAATAGGAGACATTCCAAAATAGCCCAGCAGCTGTTGTGAACTGCTCTGCCCCATCTGCCTTTATTTCCAAGTGTGGATCCAGCTGGGTCACTCTGCAACAAGGGAGACAGAAAACCTTCCTCCCTCAGAGAACACTACTGAGTCTCCTCTGTTGATGTTCAGAGTCCTCTCCCTTCCTCCTTCCAACTTATCCCCACCCACGTGTACCCAAAGCAAGGGGGGAAAAAAGCAGAAGTAAAACTTTGGCTCTCTCCTCCTACCCACCTGTGTAAGGGCTAGAAAAGAAGCCCTGGGGCTTTCTAGAGTTACTGCAGAAGCAGTTGAAGTTATTTTGCATCTCTTTCCTCCAAGCTGGGCTTCATGGCAATATCTAGTCCAAATGGTGCGTAAAGAAAAGGTTTCCCTCGTGCTTCTGTGTACATGTTCATCACAAAGTCTAGGTTAAACTGGAATGTGATGAAATGTCTCCTGTAAACTGCATAGGGAAAAAACCATACGTTTTCCCGGAGTGTTTGAAACAAAAGTCGTTGTCTGAAACAGACTTCTGTGATGACTCACACGCTCACAAGACAACACTCTGTGCCCCTAGCCCTTACAGACGTGAAGAGATGCATTTCTTGGATTTTTGAAAAATGTTTTCAGTCGTGGTCGCCGCAATTTAAAAACCTGCCACAGCGTCTGAAATTCAAAAAACCACCACAGTTCACAAGCCAGCTTTGATAACTCAAAATATCGCATCTGACTCCAAACAAATACCATTTTTTTCACATCAGTCTTATTCAACTGCAGTAGTGATGACAGTCTGGTGAAGGAACTTTCTCTGAAGAACAGGTACCTGCTGAGCACCTCGGCCATCTGACCCTCTAAACAACTCCTGCATATCCTTCTCCTGCCTCTTCTCACACTCTCAAACCAATTCCTCCCTGCCAATTGCAAGATACACTTCCATCCCCTCACATTCCCACTGCTCCCATCCCCATCCTCTCCCACAGGCAGGCCGAGGAACGCTTGGAGCCAGGAGGACCTTCTGAAATGCACTCAGAGGCAAATACCAGAGGTGTTTCAAAAAAGCAAATGTTAAACTCACGCACTGAGTCTTTAATCCTACTATATACACCCAGGAGCAGAGGCAGGGATAGAAAATTCCGTGATCAGCCTTCCAACCTGGAAGAGCCCGGTGAGTGAGAACAGGAGCTGTGTTTGGGAGAACTGCTGAGGCTGAAGAAGCTCCTGTGGCAGCAGGACATCCCTGTGGCCATATGGACAGCTGGAGCACAAGTCCTGGGAGACTTCTATTTTCAGAAACAGCCGAACTGATTCTGATCATTTCTCCTTAACACTTTAATGAAACAAAAACACAGGATAATATATTTACTTTATTTTAGCACTGATCTAGTAACGGACACAACTTATGAGCCTGAATGTAAAATTATAGGAAAACCTGAAGCTTGTGCCGAAATAAACCCTGGATTACCTCCAGTTCTTGCATTTTACTTAGAACAACTGTGGTTTTGTCTCTCTTCTAGAATATTTACGCTATTAAGTTGCCCAAATTAAAACACTTTTCATTGTCAGCAAACTAAATATAAAATCCTCTAAACACCACTGAAACTAATTATCATTTTCTGTGGCATGTCAGTGTTGAATATGTTACAAACAAAGCCCATTGCACAGGGCATTGCTACTTCTGGAATGGAAATGAGGTAGCAGCCTGATTTCTGCTTTTTTTGCAGTTTGGGACTGGAGAAGTTGGCAGCCTTGCTGGGACATATATCCACTGGACTACCATAAACTACTAAATTTCCATCTGTTTTTAAAAGCTCCGGCTGACCTACATTTTACGTTATGGATTAGTTGAAGCTTATGGAGCAGCATGAAGAAAGCTAGAGTGTTCCTGCTAACCATATATCCCAAGCAACTGAGTGCTTCATCAGTAATATGTCCCATGTAAAGATGAGAATTTTCAAGAGAAAAACTCAACAGTTCACACACAAAATGGGGAAAAAAAAAACCTAAACATTTTTTCAGATGCATTGAGATTGCAGTGCAGGTATCAACAAACTGATTAAATTTTACTTCACATACCCAAAAAATTCAAATGTACAATGAAAATTATCAGAAGGGTTTTTTTTTTAAAAAAAAAAAGCCTAATGAACTTTTATTCATAACTTCAGGACATGCTAAAATAAGGCATCAGAATCATTTAGCATTTTGGAAATCCTGTCTTTTCTAAATTATCTACAGAATTATTAGTGAAGCAAGTTGGGAAGCGGGAACTCATTTCACAAAAGCATGATTTCCACCTCAGATTTCCATTTTATTCATATTCTGAGGCAGAAAGGAAATTCAGCTTTGAGGTTTGGCGGCAGATTTTTTGCTTGGTTGTGTTCTTGGCAAACCAGAAACAAGCCAGTCCAGAGGCCAGTGGGACTCACTGAACCAAACCTAAGTCCTTGAGTCAGATCAAGAACTCCAACTTGGGTCTCTTACAGTTTCAAGAGATCTGGTCGCATCCACTCGACTGAGGATTTTCTGTCTTCCTAACTACAAAGTCCTCGACCCAACAAATCTCCACGAAAATGTAGTCAGAAAAAATATACAGTGAAGAAACAACATGCTTCTACTCTGAGGCACCGTCATTTTAGAACCAAAAGAGGATATTGAAAATTTCCAGAGGGACTTTCACTATCAGGAGGCCCTTTGTGTTAACAGCCCTCTCCCTCATACTTTTTTCTCTGCATTGGTTCATTTGCCAGTAACAACTGTAACTTCCTTTGACACTTTCTGTCCTTCTTTACAATTAGGGTATTCAGCTGTTCAGTGAAGAGGCAACGGGCAAACTATGGACTGACTTAAGCTGGCTGATCCAACTGGTCTAATTAGACAGGAAAAATTTGGTAGTAAAAGCAGCTGCTTCCTCCACAAATTGGAAGTCCATCAAAAGAGATGAGCTATGTCAATGGCCCGAGGGCTCATGTATATCATTATAAAAGAAACTCACATAAAAACTGTTGGTCATCTCACATCCTTCTAATTAGATGCCTCTATAAACCATATTCCAAAATACATTTTTTTCCAAAGTCAGGAGAACATGTTTCCATTTTTTCCTGGCCACCAACTAAACTGACAACGACATTTAAAAAAAAATATTGGTTGGATACATTACTAGAAAATTAAATTTGACTTGTCACTTGACGTTTCTTTATGATTTCTTCCTATATGATTTTATATCAGTGGACCACCTATACTTAACATACTTCTGTAAGTCATTTATCTCTGCTGCCTATGAACACACCAGTACACAGAGGAGAGAAAAAGGAGACAAAGAGTCCAGGGTGTTTACATGGTTTTCCTCACGAATACTGTCACTTTAAATGTGATAATGAAGAGACACAGTTAGAAAAATATCCCTGTCACCTCAAAACACATGCTTTGATCCTAAAAATCAGAGGCCCTCTCCAGACTCGGCTCCTGTCAAGAAACATGGCACCACTAAAATCAATATACAGCAGCACAGGCTTGTGCTATTTCAGCAGCTGACACAGGCTCAGGGATCAAAAGCAGGGGTTCATGACAACCTAGACACCAGGCAGTATTGCAAGGATTCAAAGACTGGAAGATGGAAACCTTCCACATCAGAATACTGATATAGCAGGAACTCAAAATTTCAACGTGAGGTTTTGCTGCAAAAACCTACAACATAAACATTTAATGTGAGCTGTTCTACTGGGTCTGGCTGGGACAGAGTTAATTTTCTGCAGAGCAGCCCCCAGGGTGCTGCTTTGGAGCTGTGACAGCATTGATAACACAGTGTGTTTCGGCTGTTGTTGCCTGGGCAGTGCTTGCACAAAGTCAAGGCTTTCTTCTTATAGCGTAGGCTGGGGTGTGCCAAAAGCTGGGAGGGGCTTCAAACTGAGAGTAGAGTTCGATCAGATATTAGGAAGAAATTCATTACTCTGAGGGTGGTGAGGCCCTGGCACAGGTTGCTCAGAGAAGTCGTGGCTGCCCCATCCCTGGAAGTGTCCAAGGCCAGGTTGGACACTGGCCTACTGGAAGGTGTCCCTGCCCATGGCAGGGGGGTTTGAATAAGATGATCTTTCAGATCTCTTCCAACCCAACTTCTATTACTCTGTCAAGCCTGTTTCTCACTACTGTGAAACACTCAAGGGAAAACGTGGTGTGCTACCCACTAGGTACAACCACTAATGCAATCCATGTATTTGAAAACACCTGATAGACCTTAATTTAAAATCTCATTGTGAGTTGAGCAGCTCCATTACACACAATGATAAAGCCATTGTGGTCTGCCAGGCCACAGACAGTTCTAGGGGCAGCATGTTCAGTGCCATACGGGTGATGCTCAAGTCTGAAGTCTTCAAGTAATTTTTTCTAAGTGGATGTGACAGAACAGGGGAAAGTAATGACAGCTGTAGCCTGTGTGCAAATGGAAAAATAAGCACCTCTAATATTGCGAGTTTTCATTTCAGTGCTACCTAAATGCTTTTGATCATCATGTGCAAGTGATGAAGGCACCACCTGTGCCTTTTCTGTCCTTGTGCCAACAGGTGAGATTACCTTATGCTGACAGGGGCTGCAACAATCTGGGTAATGGCACAAGTACAGAACATTGCTCTCTTACCAGATCACAGTGTTTTCAAAATATTGCTGTATTTTTAAATTTCAGACCTGAGCGAAACACAACAAACCTTTTTTAAGCTCTGCTATCTGCCCTCAACAGAAGAGTTTCTACTTCTGCATTTGTGATATTTGGAAGAGTTCTTTTATATTTACAGCTGATATTACTGTTAGCACAATAGCTTCCACATGCCCTGGCCCCATGTTCTTAGTCTATTGACATGAACTATTAAGATCAAGATCTTGGAGCAGGGACAGAATCTGATCTACTCTCTTCTCTCCCACACTCTCCATTTGTTTGCTGATGATAAATTGTCCTTATACAATTGAAGGGTTTGCTACACTTCCTAGAGGAATCCAAAGCAGTGCTCTCAAGACCCTCATATGCCAGTAAAGATCACACCAGGATTAGTTTCACATAGAGTGGTATATTCAAAACATAATCAAATTTAAAATTTGGCCTTGCCTACAAATATCCCACCATCTGTTATGTCAGAATAATGCTTGGGGAAACTGCACAAGGCATGCTCTTGTAGAGGGATGTGTGATGAACCTAAACCAGAAGGTCATTTAGGAACTGATGCAGAACCAACATGAGAGAATCGGGCATGGGTCCCAACGTACATAAAGCCCAAGAATGGGACCTGGTCTAGTGGAGATAGCATGGATGATGTGAAACCAGCAGCCTTTCTCCTCACTGAATTCCAGCAGAGCACAGAGTTCTGGCTGTGCCAAGCCAGTCCAGGGACAGCAAGGACAAGGGTCACTGACAGAGCTCTTCCACGAGTCAGTGGTTTGGGGGGCAAAAGTCTCCGAAGGCAATGCATGCAAGGAGAACAGGCAACTGCTTTTGGGGAGGTTTACATCTGTCACTTTTTCCATCTTGCAAAGCCACAAAGAAAATGGTGTAGGTGGACGGCTGAAGATTGCTCTTCTCAAAGGCTTCCTCCTGAAATGGGTGCCTACGCTGTAACACTGACTAAGCTGCTGGGCTTTGCTTCTGATCTCATTAGATAATGATACTGTGATACAAAAGGAGAGGTTAATCTTGACTATATCCCCAATCTCCTTTCCTTGTGTACAGCTGTAAACACCTTGGAGGCATTTGGAGCCACTTCTTCTTATGTGTTCAGTGTCAGCACTTCCACAGAATGGCTGCGAGTGTGGATAATTAGTGGAGCTGGAGGAGACAGGAGGGACCATCTCCTAAAACACAGTAGGCAACTCACACAGATCACGAGATGGATTAGTGCCAGTGTGGCTAGCAAAAAAGAAAGTGCCAATACAGTTCTTATCAGCTCTATCCCACTCCCCTCATCCCTGTGAAGAAGAGACCATGGAGCACTCCCGCTCACACCTCCGAGATGTGTCAGGTGTAAGGGGTACCCAGTCTGGATCCTCCCAAGGCTGACAATATCCTCACCAGCCCTTTCCCTTCCACCCCCAAGGTGCTAAGAGAAGGCAAATGGAAAGTTTCTAGCCCCCAAGAAAATCTGCCAGAAGAACATCTCTGCCACATTCCTGTTCCTTGCACCGTTCTCTTGCTGGCTCTTCCAAATCAAAGCACATTTCTGTTTGTCTGCATAAAACCTTGGTATTTTCCTTTTGCACCCCAAGATACACAACTCCTTCCAGTTTTCATCAGCAAACCACTGTTCAAACAAACAGAAGTAGCACTCGTTTATCTGGCACATAAGCATACTCTCCTTTACACCCAGTAGGAAAGCAAGTTGCAATAATGCTCAGCTATGTAAAGAAAGAAATTCAGACAATGATGTCAACGGTTATAAACAACCCAAATTGCCCAAACAGGTATGAATTGGACCCACCACTAACACATATGAGAGCTCCAACCCATTCTTTCCTACAACTTCTAAAGAAAACAGGAACAAAGCACAAACAATATGATTACGAGAGAAATGACTGAGAATAGAAAATTACTCAGCTTATGTAATGTAATAAGTCCCTATTGAAAAGCATCCACAAAATGCTGTCTTTTCTTTATACCATTCTTTACACCACTGGCACTCAGGTAGATAAAACAGCTTCCATTTTACAGTCATTTTTTCTGCTATTTTAGCCTGTTATGCTGTTAATCCAGTAGCAACAGACCTGAACCACTTCTAAGCAACTGATACTCTTCTGCTTTTCATTTAAAAGAAATAAGGTTGTTGCTGCTTTCCTATAATTACATCATCTTGTCACTACAAAGGAGGAGGAGGAGGAATATACACCTCTATAAAAATGTTATCTTCAAAATATTCGTTATAGTGATACACAGCCAGTTTTTGTACATAAATAAACATATCTGAGTGTATGGGTGTATACATACATCTATATATATGAAAACAGAGATAACCTGTATGTTTATATACTCACACACTTATATTTACAGGTATCTGTATGGAGATATTAAATATAATATTGAACATGAATTGGACGTTGCCTGCTGACACATTTCCACCACCATATAAACATTCTTTGCACTCTCTCACTTGTAATGGTGAATATCTGGACAGGAGTTGGAATCCAAGCCAGGGCAAGTTTTCTTAGATTAAAACTTGGTGATGGGAGGGAGTGGGGGAAAAAACAGCCTTTGATTTATGACAGTGGTAGCCTAAAGTCTATTTGGCCCAAAGAGCATATTGGTGGCATTCAACACTAACATTTAAAATGAACTGCACTGGTTTCTGTATATTTTAGAATGCAGTTTTAGCAGTAAAACATACAAATAAATGAAAAACTGTCTTCTGGTATTAGGCCATACTCTTCCTTCAGTAAGATTTATTCGTTTCAGATAATTTATATCAGGAATGAATTTGGTTCAAAATGTTCTATCATAAGACAACAGTCCTGGCAGAATGCTGATACCTGTTCCTTGGGTAAACTCCATCCAATATGCCACTGCAGTGATTTCAAGGTTCACTTGGCCCTGTACTTTTAAAGCAATATAGTATGAATGTCTGAGATGAATTGTAGGTTGGTTTTGAAGTTATTTTTATTTACTGCAGAATGTGTGCCACCTTTTATCCCAATTCACTTTGCTTGGGGAGCTTATTTTTACTGCCTGCCAATAGGAATCAAATGCTGAGTGCTAAAATGTCATATCCATGCCCTATATGGGGCAGGTTGCTTTATTTTTATTTGTTTGTTTGGTTTTATAATGTGCACGTGGTATATTTGGAATATATGGGATTCAGGAGACCAGTGCTAATGCTTCTCTTTGGAGATTAAAGGGTAAATATTATAAGTATCATTATGTATATTCTTAAGTTTCATCTTTCTTTTGGTGTCCTCAGGTGTCAAACTACCACTGGACAAGACATAACCATTCTTTATGAACACTAAGCCTTACAGTAATCCCAGGGTTCATGGGCTTGTGACTACTTCAGGTAATGCATTTCTCCTTGAGGTTTACATCATCTTTCTCCCAGACAAGAAATCAAGCAGTCAACCCCCTTCAGCAGTGTCTGTCAAGCTCCTCTGACTGTTTTTGATATAGCAGCTCACACATATTGTCACAACTCAGCCTTTAAGACAGCAGAACCTGATTTATTATAATCACAAGTGGCAGCAACTCGATCCCCCATTTGCAGTTACTCACAACTTCCCTCAAACTTTCACATAAGAGGGTAAAAAATGTGCCAATGTGAATTTCACTTCTATGATGATATATAACACAGGGAAACTTTCCGTGAGCTCAAAAAAAGGACTGCCAAGCCTTACTTTTTCATTTGTTTTCAAAAACAAAGCTTAAAAAAAAAATCAAATCAGCCAAGAAGGTCTAAAATGGTCTTTACTCAGTTATGAGATTAAAAGCACCAAGCCTACAAACTTACCCAGTGCAAACACAGCCCCCTGAATCAGCCACTCTGAAGATGCTCCAAGGAAAAGGACTGGACTGCTGTTCCTGGAGGAAAGCCCACCAAGATGTGTCTAAATGGGGATTAAAGGGGCCAGACACATGTGAAGGGGTGGTTGGTCAGCACACCTGTCTGACCAAGATCCTAAACACTGCAATCCAACTTGCACTCCTGCTATACACTATTCCCAACTTCCTACTGTGTGAATGCACTCACTGCTGTGAGCTCATGTGCATAAAATATCAGTGGTGAGTAGAAGAAGTTTTCACATCAGCTGCTGGAGTGAGAGGTTGCAAACCTGAGGGCTTGTAGGTCCAGGTACCACTAACAGAAAGGGACCAGAGCCCAGGCTAGTGTTTGGATGGACAGAGTGTCCAAAACACACTGGTGGAGAGATCTGCCTTGTCTGGGGGTGTGTGTGTGCAGCCCACAAGCTGCCAGAGGAGAGGAATGGTCCCAAAGCCCCACAACTTCTTGGGAAGAACTCACAGTTCTGATTACAAAACAGACCCGACCCAATGGTTTTCCAAAAACGTCTCCCATCAATCACCTGCACACTTCATATCTATGTACTGTCAATTTGTTCCTCTGGGACAAATTCTCCTACAAGTAATTCTTCAAGACTCAGAGTCAAAATGAAAACCCAGGGGAATAACTCTTCATGGCCAGCTGTGCACAGATGTGTCCCTCTGCACTGTCCTTGCCTTTCTGACTCCTACATTTCTCTTCTGGCAGCATATGACCTTCACCTCTCTGAGTGGAGACAGAAGAGAAACTCAGTCCCAGCCAGCCACCCAAAGACTTCAGCTCCATGAGCCTCAAATAGCTATTTTAGATAATCAGGCCTTGATATTCATATGCAATAATCTGGCAGAAGCTTGTGGCTTTTTGACCCAGAAAAAATAACTCCCTTCCTCTAATAGCAAATTTAGCTTCAATCCCCTTTCTTTTAATTGTGTACTCATTTACCAATTCCAGCCCTGTCATGCTGGTGTTATTAGAGTGCTTAAATTCCAAAGCACTTAAGGTAATAACTGGATCATGACAAAAAAAAAAATTATACTAGCCATGCTCTGTTGGTGCAGCCTCATCCACTTGACTGCTTCCACAAGAACAAAACAGATGCAACAGGACAGAATTTAACTCCATTGTTTAGCAAGGGCATTAAAACCTTCCGATTTTTTTCTTTAAATTTATCTTTACCGGGTGCATGACTTCACTTGAAACTACTTTCTTCTCCTGTGTGGCATAAAAGCCTACCCTCTAAAGATCAGCAAGAGACAGAGCACGGGTCCATTCTCATTCCTCCAGGAACCTGACCACTGCATGTTCTATCTTCTCCTCTCTCCTGTAGCAGATGTACTACAATTATAAACAACATTTGTCATTAATCTAAACACGCTAAGCAGGAAGAAATATGATTCTTACACAAAAGATGTAGGCTGTAGATGCTAGATGAGAAGCAGATGGTAAATTAGCTTGTAAAGCCAAGGTCTCTGCCATTTATTTTTACTTGGAACAGATATATAACAAAAAAAAAAAATAAAAAAATGGACAAAGAACAAGAGGTTAACTCCATCTGACTATTATGTAATTCCAGATAGTTCTGCCTGATAAGAATTTGGATGGTTTCAGCCCTATACCCTCTGAAGAGAATTAAGTCTTCAGAGCGCATCTGTTTCTTCCCCTGAAATCAGCAAAGTCTAAATGAACTGGAAATGAGAATACAAGCCCAACAGCGACAAGAAAGTAAAGTCCAATCAGGAAATGCAGTTGCACAGGTTCCCACAGCGTGACTCAAGACATATTGCAGCATCTCCAGCCACGCCATTTCCTAGACAGAATTATTTTGTCCCCGTTCCAGAGACACTTACACGGGACTAGTTCTTCCGGATTTTATGCCACCACTTACATTCTGATCAAATATTCATTCTAAAATCATCTAAGAGACTAAGTGTCCAAAGGCCAAATTAAGCTCAAACGTCTGCACTGAAGCACATAATTCACAAGGGAGCCACTTTCAAAGATCTGAATCATCATTAATGAGGTATTTCCACAGGCCTCCTGATGTTTGTAGGAAGCTATTGAGATTCAAACAGCCACTGAAAACCACCAAAACTGGCCCTTTATGCATGTGCTGTTACCTCTTGCCATTATCCTTGGGGATGAACAAGTCAAAGGATTGGTTGAAAAGGGAAGTAATTCTTCCATACATGTTGTATTATATGTTCTTTTCAAGAAGTTGGTAAAAAAGTGATTACATTTGGACAATTTGAGGACCCTCAGTCTTCCCATTTCCTAATTAACACAGACTTTGATATCAAGAAGAACATGCCTATAAGGTTTGGTCCTTGGCTTGGTGAGGAGGGCTCTGCCAGTCCTCGGCACTAAAGCTGTACTTGCAAATTGCCTTCACACTAAAGAACCAAGTTTTCCACATGGTACAGTCTAAGTAAGGGCTGGTGGATTTGCTGCCCTCTGTACCAATGGTGCTAACCAAAAACTGCTAACTTCTAGGTTCAAATCTTGCACAGTGGACAGGAAATCTGAACTACTCACGTCTCAGTTTCTTGCTGTCCCAAAGCTTTTGACAGAGAAAAAAGATGTTGTGCAGAAGCCTCTGATACAAGATTTGGTAATATTAAATGCACGTGATGTCTTTTGGAAGGAATACCCCAAAAAAGAGGGGCATTTTGTCATCTCACATGGATGTCATGTTTCAACAAGGTCTTTCATTAAAGCTCTTAAATAAATTAACCTGACAGGAAGGTAGATGGCCAGTTCTCAAATAAATGAGAAAGCAGATAGAGCAACAGGAAACAAAAGAGTAAGAGTCAGTGGTCAACCAGTGAAGCAATTTTACCCCTGAGCCTCAGGGAATTACGTGGTGTTCACCCTACTGCTGAATGGTTTGAAAAAGCAAGGCAAAGAACGAGGTGACAGCAGGAACACAAAAGGTTCAGAGAGCAAGGGAATGATTTTCTGAAAATAAAATCCAGTGAGAGCTAGAGCTAGGATACACAAAGATACCAAACCTAGATGAGGAAACCTCTGAGCTGCAGGCTGTGGGAACCTGCAGAAACACTGCTGCACACCTGCCTGCATTTGATTTGAACTCTTCCCCACACACTCAGCTCTGCCTGCTGTCAGAGGAGGGACACAGGGCAAGCTGACCTAAACTCCCACCTTGTATTTGTCAAAAACTCAGTCTTAGCTTGGACATATATCCTTATGCCCCTCAGCAGAGGCAAGTCACAGAGGTTCTAGGGGTAAACCATGCCTAAGGCATTTAGGTCTTGCCCCAGGGATGTTCATTCTGAGAATGAACAGCCACTCTTCAGTTTGCAATGCTTTAATTTTAAATCCAAAGCAGTTCATTCCCATGTGCTCAACTACCATGCAGATTTTGCTGGGATTCTCCTTGCATGTTGTTTTGTGTAAGTTTTGAGATCTTAATTGTAATAGCAAGGCTAAACACTGTTTTCTAACAGAGGACAAAGGTACCCATCAGTTTAATGGACACAGCAGTGAATTACAAAGCAGTTGAGGTTCTGTCACATTTTGAGTAGTATCATGTTCCCTGTCTTCCCAAAGCCAGCCAGCTTACCTACAAGAACAATGCTACAGAGAAGTGTGAAGCAATTAATTTCTTAGAGAATACAGAGCTGAACTCTGAGGTATTAAAACCCCTGTGAACAAAAGATCTGCCCTAGTAAGCTGGTTAAGCTTAGACCCCACGGACTTCGAGAAAGCACTTTTTCAGAATGGCATGTGAATACACAACAAAAAATAAACTTGAATGGCATTTTCACTCGAGCTAGTTTCTATTCTTGTCTGCTTTTGTGATTTCTCTTTCCTTTTAGGGAGGTTATGGAGAACTGTGATCAACCATGTGAGGTCTGAAGGCTTCAATTGCAAAATGAGTTTTGCTTCATCTTCCTTCAGACTTCTTCAGACTACGGAAGCCAAAGCCTACTTTGAAATGAGAAAAAAGCACCCCGAGATTGTGGTGCACTCCATCTCTACCTCCGCAACACCTCGAGCAAGACATGACTGCCTATGGGCAGAGGACAGCAAAGCATTTCATCAAATCCCACTCAGCACACAGAAAGTTGTAGTGGAAGGCTGTCAGGGTGAGTTACAGCCAGCCCCCAACACACAGTTACTGGGAGATGGAAACAGCAGAGACCACAGCTCAGACTCCCAACAGCTCGCCATCACCACTTCCTGCCATATAAATTCTGAAATGTTTTAGTTGCTCTCTCTCTCTTTCTCTCTCTAAAACTTCCTTCCTCAGTCACAAGTTTTCACAACAGGTGGTTAATAAAATTTATTGTATTAAAACACGAGCTAGAATTAAAAACAGTCAGGTCATTGTCATGTTTACTTTTAATAAACAATACAGCAAGGAGAAAGAAGAAAAATAGGTTCTACTCCCACAAAGACTCAGTGACCAAAAATCACTGAGTCAAACTCAGACACATTTCCAGGCCCAAAAAAAACCCCAAATGAACAAACAAAAAACCCAAACCCCAACAAAGCCAAACCCACAATAACAACGGGTTCTGCTTGGAGGAAAATAAGTAATGCTGAAGTAAGGTCTTACTCAGCTGGGAAAGAGGAGAAGGATCAGACAAAGGGGTTGACCAAGATTTATTCCCAATAACCTCTATTTTATACAACCCATGCTATGAGGAGTTATATATCACTTAATAAAACACTGTGAACTATTCCAGCAACAGTGACTACTCAGTATATTTTTACCACCTTGAGACAGCTTAAGTGTTAAAAAGAAAAACTGCACGGATTTTATCAAGGTTGAAACGCGCGCTTAGAAATCCTCCGCTAAAAAATCGCGTTTTCTTTTTATTTTCTCTAATATTTTAAGCCACCGAAAAAGAATAGTTGGTCACACACAGTAGCTGGCCACAGAGATTTTTACTAGGGTTGCAGCCTAACTTGCTTATTCTTTCCGACATATGGATCTCAATTTGCATACAGGCATCTCTCTCTCCGAGATGATGAAAACGCGGGGTCTCTCTCAGACAAAGCAGGCGAAAAAAAAAAACAAATGGTCGAGAACAATACAACCCATCTGTCAGA
>NW_021940813.1:1134839-1141844 GCF_001715985.3 Manacus vitellinus | reverse complement strand
TATAGGAAGAATATTTCCATTTCCATCCTGTATTATAGCAAAATCACCTAGAAATAATAGAAGAAATTTCCTTTGCTGGGTATATAGAACATATGTATCTTTTTTAGGTAAAGCTGAATGAATTTGACCAAGACGGAAAGCTCCAAAGTACTTTTCCTGCCCTCTTTGTATGTAGGTCTATACATAAGTCATCCCCAAATCACAATTCAGATTACTTTATGGTGCTTTTAACAAAAATGGCAGAAACCTGAGGCATTGACTTTTCTATGAAATCCCCCTGCAAACAGTTTTCAGGCAGTCCTAGTACTAAAACCTACAAGTCTCTAATTTTTCTATGAACTGGTAAAACCAATCTAGGTTTCTGTGGTTTGCATTTCAAACTGCAGTTTAAACAAACAGCTCAGAAGCCAAGATAAGACCCACTTTCATCTCTTTCTCAGGCCTTACATAAATGGCTTTGTTATGAGACAGTAAAACTTTTGGTCACATTTTGTTCTGAAACTCTGCAGATCTTGCTCTTTCCATATTTAAGGAGCCACACTGGATCTAACATAAGACTCTCATTTTTCTCTTCACCTCCAGGCCAGCTGGCTCCCTTGTCCTAAAAGAAAGGAGAAGGCATTCTTGGACTAACTAATCTTACAACAGTTACTCCAGGAATCCTGCACCTTTCTTAAATAAATCCTGAAATTTGCTGACCCACAGGAAACCCCCAGAAAATGCTTGAACAAGGACTGAGACACATTTTCAGTTATGGAAGATCCTTAACCTGATCTGGATCAAGTCACTTAAAAATCCTTCAAAACTAAAGAAACAGTTTGACTCTGTTGACTGGTTCCCTAAAAGCTTTATGGGGAAAACGCCAAAGTCATCTGAGACCTTCTGAAACTTTCACCTCTGTCAGCTTTTCCAAATTCCCATACAGGAGCAACAGCTCCTCCTGAATGGAATGGGTCACATACCATTCCATCGAGTTTTGATCTAGGACTGACCTGCCACCTTCCTTCCCTGTAAATGCCCCTGACCACAAGAGGAATTACACCAGGAATGAATCAGCTCCAGAGTCACACCAATCTTTGCTATGAATTTGATAAAACACCATGAGCAGAGAGGCATTTATCACATAAACCTTAGAATCAAAATGCCCCTCCCTCCTTTACAAGAGAAAAAGAGATTCAATAGATAAATTAGGCATTTAAAGGCTGACACACAAATCAATGAAAAATTCTAATTTGAAGTCTACTACAGCTTATTTAGCTTCTTTCTTGTTGACAAGCAATGCAAATTCACCTTTCTTTGTGCTTTTAATGAAAAGTAAATGACATGACATACCATGAGTTTCATTGTTCTGAACAATCAAGCTAAGTACAGAACAGAGTGGCAGCACTACTAATTATTCCTCCTTTTGTTAATCTGGAGCCTAACCTTAACATCATTTTGCAATACCATCTTTACTGAAGGGAGTTGCTCTTTAGCTGAATTCCTCTCCAACACTCTGGCAGGAATCAGCTTTGTAAGGAAACTATGCTTCTGCCTTTGTGATCCAACACTCTTGAAGGGGTTTAACTAATTCATTACAGTCATGGAGAGTGATGTAGAAATAGTATTTTTTTTCCCCAAGCTCCATTTCAGAATAGAAACACCATTAATTTAAAAGGCACATTTTTGAAACAGCTTCCCTTATCGCTTCTTACCACAACCAGCACTCAAGAACAATGTGAACTGAGACATCTCCCTTTTTTTTTTTCCCAACTTATGCACACAATTTTACTTCAGTTGCATTTCCTATACTGGACTGTCCTAGTGTTTTCTGCTCCTCTTCTCATAAAAAAGTGAATTCAAACATTTCACATCACATCACTGAGAGAGACTTTTAGCACAGGGAATCCACAAGGAGTGTAGAACTATGACCACCACCAGTGTTAGGAGGCCCACTATTGCCCTTCTGTTGAGCAGTGGCAGATTAAAACCCACTGAAAAGTCCCATTTTCCCACTGGAGGAGAGACCAGTATAAGGCATTCAGAACAGTTTTACATGCAATGCATTCATCTACAAATCCATCAGTTTGAAACAGAGAATATCCCAAATTGTATACACAAAAAAAAATTTACTAGCAGAATCACTAAAACAATTCAAGGAATCTGATAGTTTGGGCCTTACCTTCACTGGAGACTATTCAGGTAATTCAATTTTCTTTTCTAGAGTGAAAAATCTCCTCTATTAAAACCAATATATTGAGTTTCTTCAGCTGTTCTTCGTAGGCCCCCTGAATAATTTTTTACCTCTCTGACAGACCCTTTCCAGCTTCCCAATATCTCTGTGGATCTGGAGGGCCCAACACTGGGTACAATATCCCAGTTGTGCTCTCACTGATGCCAGGAAAGATAACAACTTGGCTCCACCTGGCCATGGCCTCCAAAGGCAGTATATTATATAGTTTATCTTACTGGCAATGAGAGCACACTTTGGTTCACAGTCACTTGGCATGGAGTGTAGACCTCCCAAAGCTGTTTTAGGTCCTTGTCAAGAAGAAGAATGCCAAGCCCTGCTGGCAGACACAACCTCACAGCCCCTCTGAGGGTGCCCTCGGTGGCCCCAGGAAAGACACACGGTGAGGAGGAGAGAATATGAACCCCTGCACACAGACAGCTAGAAAAGTTTAATCTCCTCTTTCAAACCTAAGTGTAGTGACACAGTCATAGCCATACTCTAGAGCTAAATACCTCAACAGGTCATTTTCAGCAGTAGGACATTTTGCCAGGACGTGCCATTCAGTTCAAGCCAAGTCAAGGCATGTCAGCAAATGTGAACAAAGAACCCCCTCAATCATTTCTGGCCAGTGAGAAAGACATCCAGTTAGAGATCTCAAGCTTTTAAATCTCACACGAGACATCTTGGCCTTGCTCCATTTTGACGTTTGAGTTCATTCTGATAAGATAAAACATAATTTTGAATGCACCAAAGTTGCTGCCAAACCAATTGTTCTCCTATGGACAGCACGGCTCCATGCAATTTTAATAGATAAATAAAAGATGGCCAGTGTGTGTACATACAGTTCTGATGTTGAAAAACCCATTAAAGCATGAAATCTGCAGATCCTTCAACAAATGAACAATTGTATGCACAGGCTGTCCATGTACAGTAGCACTTTCATGGCAACAGCTCCAGTGTTTTTCATACCACACATTTTTAGACCATTAAGGCCTTGATGTTGTGATAATGACACAGTTTCCAGACAGCAGCAATGTACTTTGTGAAACAATTTCAAGTGTAATGTTTAAGCCAGTGGATTTATAGATGCAGAGCCTGTGCAGGTATGAAGTATGGCTCAGGTGAGCAGTCCATTGGCAGGGGCTTATCTCTTAAAAGAACTAAAGCACACAACCATACCAGTTTACATTACTGAGAGAGAATTCCTCAAGGAAGAGCAATTATGCCATTTAGTACACAAAATTCTCCCGCAGATTTCAATAGTTTCTCTTGGGCATACTTCTTTTCACTAGCAGGAATTTACTGCACGACCTAGTTTTCCTTTCAGAGATGACTAGTCACATGCACACACAAAACCCAAAAACTCTCTAGGAAACACAAGGCTACACAAAGCAAGTGAAGGTATAAAAAGGAATGGATGCCAAGCCCAGGAGAAACGACAGAGCCACCTTACATCCACCTTTCAGAGATGGAACTGACCAATGGCATATCAAGAACAGAGCTGAATATGCCCTTCTTACTCCCAATGCTTCTCTTTCTGAAGATACCCCCAATATCTGTATCATTTTGGTACACCCTGTGTTGTAGGCTGTGAACTCTTTGCTGTCTATATCAGCAAAGGAGGTAGCAAAAGAGCATCTTTGTCTTTGACTAAACCTCAGGAGTCAGTCCTAGCAAGAGCCAGTGATTCCATCAGTTAAAAGGAATTATCAGCTTAGAGAGATCCCTCGTAGAACACCAAGAGGCACGGATGGGCCGACATTCCTACAGCTCAAAGCATTTATTTCCAAGCTCAGCATTTTAAGAAAATGTTTTTTATCCTGGTGTCAGATGCCTTCTGAAATTCTGAGATACTCGCTGTTCTGAAGGAGTACTGAAAAAAATAACCATTTCACAAAACAGCCAGTTGCAAGAGTAAAAGAAAAAAGCCTCCTCTTCCCCCCCTCCACCCCCATCTTTAAACTGCTGCATATTCTACCCACCCTCAACAATAAATTGTAGACATGCAAGATCACAGGACAGATATTTGGCAGCACAGCAATACCATATTTACTTCAGATACTTTAGAATTGGGAGGCAGAAATAAGCAGTTGTACAAACTGCTGCATCTACAGTTTCTTGTAGATGAAGCACTGTCTTCCTCACCTTTCTTCCTCCACCACGGCCCTTCTTGGATGGAGTAGGACAGTTCTTTAAACTCAATGTTCACGGCTGGTCTGCGGGGTAGGTAGGAGAAGCGGTGAGCCTCTGTCAGAGCATTGTCCACCTTTTTTAAGTGTCCATTCATGAGCCGGATGTCTTGGGTGTCTGTGCCGTTGGAGACCACTTCGTCCACCGAAACACACACCGACTTCGGCTCGGCCATGGTGCACCCGGAACTGCTGCCGTTCTGCAGGGAAGGTGGAGAGAGTTCAAAGGCTTCTGTTTAGGAATACACTTCAAACCCCCCTGCACTAGAAGAATTATGATCTAAATAACACAAGAATCCAGCACAGTAACGCGCTGAAAGGCGAAAGAGGAATAAAATAAAACAATCTTTTGTTTGTTCTGCCTGAGCATTGACAGAAGAGGTGAAAGAGCTCTTGCACCACACAGTTCCTTTAGCACTAGTTTCCCTTTTAGGCCTTGCACCAGATTAATACATTTATAAGTTCAGTTCCCATTGTATTTGGTTTCTCATGCACTCAAAGAATTTGGTTCTAGTTACTCTGGTTCCAGGGCTTGTATTGGGACAGAGCTGAAGGGGGAAGGGAGTTGGGTGAACAATTATTTGTGCAGACCTTTCAAAAGACAGCCACTCAAAAAGTCTAAGAGCTCTTGTTCCTCTGGATCAGAATATACTCTGCAAATGTGAAATGTGTTTTATTTCTGCAAATTTTTAAATGCACTATTTTATGCCTTATTTGCTCCTGCACTGATGGTTCTGGAGACTTTGCAACCTGGAACAGTACAATTTCTTTTCTGGAGGTCTTTTAGGAAAGCACACAAGGCTTTCCGCCCAAAATCTTTGTGTGCTTTCCTTGCTTGATAGTGATCCCTAATGGAAATCTTATCAGCTACATAAACATATTAAACCCTGCTCCAGTACTTGCACAGCTGACACTGTAAGGTCAACTGTGCTCACAGCCATACCTTTGCTGTGCTTTGCCCATTACAGCACTCAGTGCAATTCCACTTGGCATTTTTTGGATTGAATCCCCTTCTCCTCCTCTCCTGACCTCTCATGACAAGGGCCTTTCAGCTGCCTTTCTTTTCTTTTTTCACTATGCACACAAAATCTGGACTTCTTCCATTCCTTTTACCTTCACAGGTACCTTGCATCAATATCAACAGAATGTGTGTAAGGTCAAAAGTAAAACACTCATGAATTTTCTTCAGCTGAACATACTTTTGAAGAGTTCAGAGGCTGTTCACTGTCATCTGTTGTTTGGAGGGTGTCATAAGCAGGGCCCAACATCTGCACATTTGTCTATTAGAAAATTCAGTATTTTTAATGCGGATCTGTATTGGAAAAGACTTCTGTAGCTGGTCAGGATTTCCATGTTGGTCCATCTGCCCAACAATCTACATGTCCCCAAAGGTATCTCTTGGAAATCATATGTGCTGCACTACTTTTCAAGGCACTGGTGTTGGACACCCCCAAACAGTGGCAGGGCCAGCCACTGTCTCCCCCTCTTTGTCCTCCAATGCAACTAAGAAGTCACATTGCCTCCTCTTCACTGTGCCACTTCCATCCTCTCCCTCATGATTTCTGTCTTCTCATTTATGCTGCAAAAGCAGTGCAGCTCAGATCAGTCAACTTGTCATGAATGCTGATGAAAACATTAAAAAACAAACAGTCCTACATAATCACTGATGAAAAAAAGTAGTCCTACATAACCACTCTGCAGTTAGTGTCTTCACATTCATGCACAAGCACCAAGTTCTGGATGTAAAAATCAGCTCTGCTTAACACATTTTCCCAAGGAAAAGATTTTAGCTGTGCTCTCAACTTACTCAGAGGTCAGGTATCCAGTAACACTTGCTCTCAATTTCTTAAACAGTTGACTGCAATGGTATGTAATTTGAACATAACAAGAGTAACGTGAAACATCTCAGAACTCAACAATTAAAGCAAGGAAACCTCCCTTTTCCCTAAAAACCAAGAGAAGGCGAGTTAACAATATTCTTCCCTGAATGTTTCCAAGGCTTACTTTGGCACTCATCAGCTGTTTTGTTCAGAGGAACCACTGACCACCTTCACGCATCAGAGGGAATACCCAAAAACTAACTCTCAACGAGCAGGTCACCTTGATTATTCAGGTGACAGTCAGAGCTCCTCCAGTTTGGATCAATTCAAACACCAAGCATCCTTTGGACAAGCTCCTTGTCTCTAACTACTTAATCATCCGGCAGTAGGAAGCCAGAGGCTTTTGCTACCGGGACAATAAACAATTTCAATCACTCGGTGGACAGAAATGCCTGTTGTCAGCAGCCTTTTGTCACACACCTGCCTCCTCTCCAGGGACCACCTGCTACGGGTGAGGGTCCCCCGAGCACCTGGCACGGCACCAGTGGCTCCCAATCGCTTGGAAAGAGACGGCAACTCCCTGACCAAGACACCCACGGACTTACCCGAGCCCTTCGTAAGGCACAGACACACTTGAACCCTCTGTATGCCCCAAACACCCGAACCCTCCGTGTGCCCCAAACACCTGCAGACCGCTGTGATGCTACAGCCCCGCATCCCCGACCCCTGCGCTCCAGGCACGCCGAGAGCGGCCGCTCCCCGCGACCCCTCCGCTCACCTCTCC
>NW_021940813.1:998558-1133309 GCF_001715985.3 Manacus vitellinus | reverse complement strand
GCCATTAGGGCTGTGTTGGCACTGCTGGTTTGAATCTAGACCCATGACTATGTTTTGATTTAGATTCACTAGCCATGCTGCCTGTTGGCAGAAGGCTCTGCCCAACCACTTCACCAAGAATCCAGGTACTGGAAGACCCACCAACCCTCTGAGTGCCCCCACACCCGCTGGGCCTGCTTTTGGGGTGTGCTAAGACTTTCTCTTAATTCCTCTGGAAGTAGCAGCAAGAGGGAATAAATTATAGCAGGTTGTCCAAGAACTGGATTCAAAGCATCTACGAAACATTATGTACACGAGTTTATAATCTGTGAGGAATCTCCCAAGCAGGGATCTTGCCATAATGCTTCGTACTCATGTAGCATTGTACAGACACGGCAGTAATCTTCACAAAGCCCCTGGAGGGTAGGTAAGTATTTTATCCTTGCTGAGCTGTGGAGGGGTGTTTACTGCAGGCAGCAGGGAGGGAACTGCTGCACAGAACATCTGTGCCAGGTCAGATGGGGCCCATCTCCTGCAGTACCCTCCCTCCTGGCAGTGGCCAGGAGATGGATGCTCAAACAAGCGCTTAAGCACAGGGCTGGCTTGTATCAAATCTCTCCCTGTTACTCTCACAGCCTACAGCCCTTTTTGGCTCAAGGATTTTTTGATGTGGTTGTCCCTCCTGAATGTGTTAATAACCCTCAGTATCCCTTCCATGAGACAAGGCTCCCCCTTGGAAACGCAGAAACTTTTACCATCCACTACAGCCTATTGCCAAGGAGTAGTGTGGAGACTTACTAAGCCTTGGATTCAGTCCCTAGATGTTGCAGAATGTTATTTACTTATAACTTGTGTACTGATGAAGAAATATCTACCTGCTGTGGAATACCACACCAGACATGGATGGGCCCACCCAGAAGTCCTCACTGAAGGCTTAAACTCTGTTTGAGTAGAAATTTCAAAGATGATTATCTCCTAATATTGGGAATAAAGAGAAATTATGGTGCATTCTTCAAGTGAGGGTCCAGGGTTTTAATTATCTCGATTCAGAACATGTGTATAGCACCTAAAATTTATTCAAGCTTGTGTCTTGTATTGTCCCTTAGAAACATTGAGAAAGCTGCTTTATCTCCCTACAGGACCTGAGAAGGGCTGTGAAATACCGATATATATGCTTAAGACATTTAGAGGGTAAAACATTATTATTTAACTGTGAGGTGGAACTAGACACAGAGAGAGGAAATGTACAGTACTGAGATCTGCTGCACAAACAAAAGTTTCAGCTCTGTCTGTAAGCAGTTTGTGGTCCCAAGGTACTGCCTTCCACAAAAGTTTATCCTGGGCAAGAACACACGATCAGATCCTCAGGACTTATTTTCATCATGGTGGCTGCAGTATCAGTATCTACAGGAGCTTCTTGTAAAACACAGAGGCATAAAACAGGTTTATCAGAAACCAAGTTCTATTTGGTATTTTGGTATCTATTTTGATACCACACAGGAAAAAAAAAAAGGATTACATAAGATGAAGCATGCTAAAAATAGCCATCTCCTGCATTCCTACATTCCCTCATTAACTCTTCCATTAACTTTACAGGTGATCCCCTTGTCTCTGCAGACAAAAAGATCAAGAACACAACTCTGTGGGAAAAAAAAAAAAGAAAAAAAAAAGAAGAGATATAAAAGAGTGTTTAAAAAAAAAATCCAGGGCAAAAAAAAAAAAGAGAGAGAAGTTACAAATGAAGGTGAGAAAAAGCAGGCAGGGACAAAACTGAACTCCCAAAATAGATGAGGAAATAGTAGTAGCTTCCAGGCTTTACAGCAGGATAAGCATTACAGACAGTAGATTGGTGCAGCCCACAGGAAAGGAAAAGAACATTGCAAGCAGAAATGCACTGGGAAGGGCAGGGAAAAGTGGAAATGCACCAACGGCAAGAGAGGGCAGATTTACAGCAGAGCCACAGGAGGCATTTTAGTGCAGCACTGATGGCTCTGGTGTCTCCACAAGAACTAGTTCATGTATAGAAGTGCTACAGCCTGGGGAAATGCAGAGACCAGCGTGGACTTCACTGCTGAGACAGAACATGTGGAGAAAGTTCAACCAAGAAGTGTGGAAGAGGCAGATGAGAAAAAGAAAGTTAGAGCTGTAAAAGGCAAAATATTTTAGACTGGATTTTCATTAAAAACATGCCTCAACTTTAATAATTTGCAACTTGCTGTTAATTTAAGCTGGTCTGGATAGAGTTTAAGAAAGTCTATGGAAAATATTCAAGGATAAATCTGCATAAAAAGTCAAGTTGAGAGCACAAAGAAACAGCCTATTGTGAAATTCTCATGCAATTATTTGCCTAAATAAAAGCCCAACAACAACAGTTTATCCTGGAGCGTCATTTTGCCATACTGGTTTGGAATGTTTCTGAACTTCTTATGCCCTGCCCCAATTATTTCCATAGGTTTAGGGAAATAAAAGTGGAAAGAATACAGTTTTGAACAGCCTAAAGATGAAGTTTAAAAAAATTTCTTGGTCTGATCCTGAGCAAGGCTGAGCCCCTGGGTTTCTGGCAGCTGGTAGCTGTGGGTCTGCATTGCCCTTGGAAAAAAGGACAGAGGAAAGGAAAGTACAGTGAGGAAAACAAATCAGTATCTTTCTGGAAGAGAGTAGTTTTAACTAGAGATATTTTGTCCTTATCCTGGAGAATTTGGCTGGCTTTCCTGAGGGGAAGTCTGTGCTCTGCTCTGGCTCCTTGCCTTCTGCTGCTGTGGGGCTTCAGCTCCCTCTTGGGCACAAGGCTCAGATCCTTCACAGTTTTGTGTTGCACTGGTGGAGATGTGCTGGGGAGGTCCTACATGGTGTCCCCACCACCTGTGGCCTTGGCAGATCCACATTCCAGCCAACTGGGCTAAATGTTCAGCCCAGTCTCTCCATATTTCTGTGATGGTTCCCATGAGCTCTCTGGGCAGGGCAGCCCTGACAGCCACTGGCTGGGATTGAATCCATGACCTCGGCATTCTTAGCACTGCGCTCCAAGCAACTGAGCTAAATGCTCAGCCCCATTCCCTGTGGTCTCCCTACATCTATGTGATGGTTCCCAGTGATGGCTCCCAGTGTCCCACAGGCTCACTGCTCAGGGCACCACAGAGGCACGAGACCTAGCTCTGCCTGTCCTGTCTGTGGTTCACCTGCATGTGCCCAAGGTCCACCTGTGGGAAGAGGTGGAATGGGATGGAAGAATGGGATGAGGACCCATGGAGAATGGAGCCCACGCTGGAGCAGGTTTCCTGTAGGACTTGTGACCCTGGGGGGGACCCACGCTGTGCCTGAAGGACTGCACCCCATGGGAAGGGACCCACGTGGCAGCAGTTTGTGGAGAACTGCTGCCCATGGGATGGAGTCACATTGGAGAAGTTCGTGGAGAACTGTCTCCCGTGGGAGGGACCCCACCATGAGGAGGGGAAGGGCTCCTCTCCCTGAGCAGTGGCAGGAACAATGTGTGATGAACTGACCATGATCCCCATCCCCATCTCCCTGCTCTGCTGGGGGGGAGGAGATAGAGCTGGAAAGGAGGGAGGTGTGGGGGGAAGATGTTTTTAAGATCTGCTTCTTCTTATCTTTATCATGCTCTGATTTTGTTAGTAATAAATTCAGTTAATATCCCCAAGTTAAGTCTGTTCTGCCCGTGACAGCATTGTGAGTGATGTCTCCTTGTCCTTATCTCAGCTCATGAACCTTTGTTATATCTTCTCTGTCACCTGAATTGCTTGTTACATCCATGATGGGAGACTGTCTTGCATTCCACCTCCATATTCTCTATTTCTATTTAGTAATACATATTCATAAGGTTACCTGGTATGTTCTGTTATCAAATTCTGCTTTCAAATAGTTGTCATCCTGTTCAGCTTCAGCCACTGGATCTGAAATTTTCTATCTTGGGTTTCTTGGGGAAAGAATCTTCAAACAGGATAAAATCATATTGGAGACCAAAATAGAAGGAGAGTCAGATTTTTTTCCCCCATACTTTATAACCATCGTTTGAGAAACTGTCTATGGCATAATTTGTGATGTGACACTGTGGCTCTTGCCAAACCTAGGACAGTTTGGCCAAATTACAGACTTTTTAGGGGAAAAAAAACAGTGTGGGGTAGAGTATAACTTCACATACTTTTAACAAAATCTTGTAATGGTTAAAAGAGACTGTCTACCCTGAGTGTGCTTTGATTCTGCCTTTTATAATTTCAAAGTTACCTTCCCTAGAAGATTTTATTTCACAGCTGCATCCCTTCTTGTTGTTCCCCTTTCCTGTTTATTGGAAAAACAGTCATAACCCCTCTCAGTTTTGTCCCATCTTTTTGCACATGACATTAATACTTCCCTATCCATACTGGAAATATCCATATAATGCTATTTGAGAAGAATGTGATCAGTCAGTTTAAACAGATCTGCCTTCAGATTTATTTAATATTTAAGAACATAATCAGTCATTCCTTTCAGGTTGGGTATACTCTGTATAATGGGTGGGATTTGTCTCTAATTTTAGCTGCATAGAAAATTGGCACCTGAGCTAGTCATGAAGATTCTCTTTCAGTCAGTGGAGAGAAATGGGCATCCCCAAAAGAAAATTCAGGCTTTCCTTCTTAAATATTCCCCTTGATTTGGGATAGATTCTGGGTCCATCTTGGCTTCCCTGGAAGCTGGGGAGGGCTCCAGACACCTGACTTGGAATAGCCATGACCAGTGTTACAGAGACAGATGCCACCTAAGCTGTGTCCTTACACCACTTTTGTCTCCAACAGACATTTCCAGATATAACACAAGAGGCTTCATTTACACAAGATTTTACCTGTGTTTTTACATCTGGGTGCTGAAATGTCCCTCTCCTGAGATCCAAAGGTAAGAAATTCAAGAGCAAAATACCAACCTATTGCAGTTCATGTCTGTGGCTACTCTCTGTGGTACTCATGGCAATCAGTAGAGTGTACAGCCCTCCCCTGGATGCAGGGGAGTTATTTGTCTGAACATCTTTGCTCAAGCAAACTGAAAAGGGGTAACACTGGAAAGAAGTAATAGTAGGTGCAATGGCTTGGCTTAGCTCTGCAAGAGATGGTGGCTCATTAGTCTGTATCTAAGTAGCCCTCAGTTGCCAGCTGATCCCAAGACACACTAAGAGAGAGAAAGAAAACGCACTGTCAGACTTCCTGCTGCAACAAGTAGAGTTATTTTGTCAGAGACTGAACATAATTTATATGAACTCACTAATTTCAGTTGATGAAAACAGAGCACGCTCGCAGCAAATTTACTTTTCCCACAGTTATCATGAAAGGAAAAATAGCACATTTTTCTGCCGTGCATAGATCATGCTGGGAGAAGACAAGGGCTGTAGGGAAAGGGTCCTCAGCACAGGGGCTATTTTGGACATATTTCTGCATTCCTACAGTGCAGGCCCCCTCAGATCATACTGCCCTTGTTCTAACCAGGCACAGGTGCACGTTGCTCAGAGTAATGACTGAGCTGCTGGATTTCAGGCATCATGTCTCCCCAGACTCCACCTTCCCAGGCTGTAGCCTCAAGGTCTGGGCAGAAGGGAGCAAGTGATAACACTATCACTCGTGCAGTGATAGCCAAGGGGAAAACACTCAGCAAACCTGTCACGAGCAGATTAGGTGAAGAAAATAAATATTTTCCCGGTCTGATGAAAAGGCTGCAGTCTCGATTCACGAGGCAATGTGAAAATTAGATATGGCACCAATCTTCTGAAATCCTCTGGCTTATCCTCCCTGTGCAGTGCCAAGGGACGGAGTTAAGCACCTGGAAAAGGGATGTAGAAGGAAATGCCAAGGAAAGATTACCCAGGGGACTTGACTTGGAGTTAGCACCTGTTTCCAAAGGGGATTCTCAGCCATGACACAAACTCATGTTTTTCTCACCGAAAGCTGCAAGCAGCACCTATCCCACAGCACCCAACAGCCCTGCCCTGAGCACTCAGCCTGCAGCTGGAAAGTGAATTGCAAATTCAGTCTCTGCTTGGTTGCCAGAAAGGTTTTGGACATGCCTGGCAGGACAGGACAAGGTCTGAGTCACTGCTAGCAAGTGCTTTATGGGGAAAGTTTTGCCTGTCTCTCCCTTCAGAGTTGTTCTGCTTTGAAAATGCAACTCAACACCAAATGGGGAAGGGATGTGAATGCCAGCTTCCTCTTTGTTTCTGTGTGAAGTGAAACAGCTTTGTAAAGTTCAGGGTTTCACCACAGGATATGCAGCTCTTCTAGAAAGGGCAGGAGACTCTGAATAACCTCACCAGTTCCAGATTCAGTGGAGCAGTGACTGTGCCTGCCAGATGGGTGCTCTGACCATCCACATCAGAAGGAAAAACAGTCCTTTTCCCACCCTGTTGGCAAGGTGCAGGTGGTTTTGTACATGACTGGCAGCAGAACCGCAGAAGATTTGGGATTTTAGACTCTTTCTGAGGCTCAGTAGAGAAAATCTGATTATTCTCCACAACCAAGCCATCTGGCACATCTCAAAGATCATTTTGTAAGTGACATAAGCCTCCCTCAGTGCTCCCTGAAGATGTATACATTTATTTCCTGCAGAACTGAAGTCCCTGGAAGATAATGACCATGATCACCAGGCAACAAAACCAGTTTCAGTCTTAAGGGAAGTTGCATATTCTGCTTTAGCTGAGGGGAAGAAAGCTGCAAACCCTCTCAAAACTGTAGTTAGCAACTAGGCTTTGGAAAAGTTGTCCCACTCTCTCCTTCCAGGAGCCCACACGAGACTGACAGGGGAATGAAGCACTAACCAACTTTTATCAACCAGCTCCCAGGACTGTGTGCAGAGAGGAACATAGCAGGAGCTGGTAAGCTTAGTACATGTGTGTTTACCTGTTACTTGTACTTGGTAGTGCTTTTGTCCAAAATTCCATCTAGGAACAGGAAATGAGTGTGATGCACTCTGCAAAAGGTGCCTGGTCAGCAGGAAGCCTCCCAAGGAAGCAGAGCTGCCATTACCCATGAGGGAGCCAACCTGCAAACCCTGGGCTCCACTCAAATTTGTCATGGTTATTGCAGTGACAGTCTGTCAGTTTGGAGAGATGAGTTCCTTGGAGTCCCTGGCACAGCTGATAGAGGCTTGAGACTGGCGAGTTTGGAACCCTGCAAATGATTTCTCACTGTCACAAACCTCACAGCCATAGAATTCAGCAGTGCCTGACTTCCTTGGTCAGTCCACAGGCCTGACATGAAAGCCTTTGACGATGAGCTTTTCCTAATTCACACCTATTTGGCCACTGACAGGCTGGTGCATGTCAGACTAAGAGGCCATATCTGCTATAATCCAGTCCCTGGAATCTCACCAGTCCCTCATCCATGCAGTTACCCTGTGTGGGAGTCAGCAATGTTCCATTCTCTCCTGGGCAGCTATCCTGTCTTTATTTTGAGGTATCAAATCAAAGAAGAGCAAGGTTTCCTTTGACAGTTTTTTCTCCCCCAGTCTGTCATTTGCTGTAAAATAATCTGTGGAGTATTTACGTATCTACTCAAGTTTCCAACTATTTGTTTACATGTGTATTTAACCACGTTAAAAAGCCCCTTACAGCTTGGTACTTTTCCCTTTCCTGGTTCCAAGTAAGTAAATACTTCACAATAACAATAATAAAGACATAATCAGATTGTGTCCAATCTTCTTTTTTTTATAAGCTACATGTACTGAACCCTTTAGGGCTCCCTCTAAGGCAGTTTCTCCTGCCATCTAATCATGCGTGGTTCCTTTTTTGTGCATTTCCAGCCCTTCTTTAGAGCAGTTGATGCCAAAACCTGATGTAGCATTTCAGTGTTGATCCCACTAATGCCATGCTCAGAGTGAACATTACCCTGCTTCTGCCCTGCTTGTGCACTGTTAATCCAAGCATCCCATTAACCTTTTTTGACCACTGTGGGAGCTCGCACTGACCTGCTTATCCTCCCACTGCCAAATCCTTTTCTGAATCCATCTCTGCTGGGATACAGCATCCTGTTCTGTAGACATGGCCTTCATTCCTTGTTCCTAAAAGTGCATTTGTGCAGTCAGCTACTTAAATACTTTTCACTTAAGTGTGTCAAGCTTATCAAGAAGTCAAGATCGTTGCATGCAACCATCGAGCCTCTTTGTTTACCATTCTGCATAAGTCACACACCCTAATCAGTGGAGGAGTTATATTTGCTTCCAAATCACCGATTCAAATATTTAATCACTTCAAGCCTATCACTACCTACAGTGTGATCTTAATCAAAACATGCCCATTTAGAAGTTTCCCCAGTGATAACTGCCTTGAGGTATTTAGTTTACCCGTTGCTAAACTGTTTATGTTATTTTATGATATTGTACAGTACTGGACAGATTGTCATAGGATGCTAAGTTAAATCTCACCAGAATGTAGCTATATCATATGTAAACATGCATATATTTTCCTAATTTGGTTTCATACCTACTCATAGAAAAAGTCTGACCTGGCTTAGGGAGACTCAGGAAAGGACAATCTTCTCAACACATGGCATTACTCATTTGTTTGATAGTGTAGTTCACTATAAAAGCCATTCTGGATTTTTGCCTTGATCTGATGACCCCAGTCTAATACTGCCATTGCTCCAGCCTTTTCTGAATTCTGATGCAACATTTTTAGGAATGGTATTTCCTCAGGAATCCATATTTTCTTCAACGTGTTCAAGGTTTTCTGTAGACATATTTTTAGCAATCACAATATCCAGGCCATTGACTTACAAGTTTACAAGTGCTATGTAACATCATCTTCATCCTAAGGGTCTGAAAAGCACTTCTTTATCTTCATTGATTTACTCACACCATGCAGCTCCTTTCCAAGTTTTATTAAATTACTGTGCTATTTTCTGCATTGCTATGAGTCATGTCAGGTTCAGAGTGGGTCTGTCCCATATACAGAGCACTGCTGGGACTTGATTCCTGTTGCCTTACTTGTAATCCAGGCTGGGGGATGAACAGACCAAGAGCAGCCCTGGTGGAACGACTTGGCAGTGCTGGGGGGTGAGAGGCTGGACATACCCCAGCCATGAGCTCTGGGAGCCCAGACCCCCACGTGTCCTGGGATGCATCCAAAGCAGCATGGGCAGAAGCTGTGGAGGGGATTCTGCCCCTCTGCCCCCTCAGGTGAGACCCCAGCTGCAGAGCTGCCTCCAGCTCTGGGGAACAGCACAGGAAGGATGTGGAGCTGCTGGAGAGAGTCCAGAGGAGGCACCAAGGTGATCAGAGGGCTGGAGCAGCTCTGCTGGGAGGAAAGGCTGGGAGAGCTGGGATTGTTCATCCTGGAGAAGAGAAGACTTCATAGTGACCTAACTGTGGCCTTCCAGTACCTCAAAGGGAACCACAAGATAGATGGAAATAGACTATTTACAAGAGTGTGAAGTGACAGGATAAGAGGGGATGGCTTCAAACTGAAAGAGAGAAGGTTTAGATTAGGTATTAGGAAGAAATTCTTCCCTGTGACGGTGGTGAGACCCTGGTACAGGTTGCCCAAAGAAGCTGTGGCTGCCCCATCCCTGGAAGTGTTCAAGGCCAGGCTGGATGGGGTCCTGAGCAGACCGATGGAGTGGAAGCTGTCCCTGCCCATGGCAGGGAGGTTGGAACTGGATGATCTTTAAGGTTCTTTTAAACCCAATCCATCCTTTCCTCTCTGACCCTCTCCTCTCCTCTCCAGCCCTCTCCTCTCATGCATGTGCATGCCCATGGCAACAGGCCATGCTGTTAAGGGCAAGAGCACACACATGGGGATCCCAGACTAACACAGAAATTCCTCAAACTTGACTCAGACAACTATTCTGTGTAGAGGAGGACAGGCCCGATAGCCATGACCCATAACCCCACAATGGATCATTTTTTTCAAGGTATTTTTATTATTATTTTACTCCACAGCATCCTTTTATTCAAGACATACTTCCAGTTTTGTAAAGCCTGCTAGCTTCTTACTGGGAAAGGAAGAAGATGAGGAGGAGAAGATGGTTAGGGAAAGAAGGAGCCTTCAGGCAAGTCATGGCTGGAAGTTTTCACTGCTGAGCTCCCCACCCAGCCTTGCTGGCGCAGTGGATTGAAGGCCAGAACCTGCAGCCTCCCTGGCCAGTTTGAGCTGACAGGAAAACCAGCAGGATCCTACAGAGCCTTTTGACTTCGGCAGTTTTCCAGGGTAATGTTTTTGGCCTGCAAAAAAATGACAACTAGTTTTGGACTCTGAGTCTGTGCCAGAGGTAATTCCAAAACTGAGTAGCCATTTCACTCTCTTTTAAGCCCCTCAACTTCCCCAGCTCTTTTAAGAGCTGAGTAGTCCCCTCCCCCCCCCAAAAAAAATCACTATATGTGATGATTGGAACCTTAATGAAAGAAAGACTAATTAAAGTCGTAATGAAACAATTACAGACTGCACTGTACAATGTAGAGAATGAAGAGGGAGACTGTTCCCAGCTGCCCATGGAGAGATCATTTAATAAAAGAGAATGAGACAGAGACAACTGCAGTATAAGCTGTAGGACAAAGCAGGAAAATCCATTTCCTCATATTTAAGATATCAGTCTCTTCTGACCGTTGCACAAGCTGAACAGAATCAGATTCCCCTTTACAGTGACCCAAGAGCTTCCTTTGGCAGTGACAGCCTAGACCATATTTTCCTGTGAGTGAACTGTAAATACCTCGCACGCATTTGCACCAACATATTGCAAAAGGCATTAAGGACAACCCAAACACAGAGTTGCTACAGCAAAGCAGGAACCAGTTACTGGCATGAGAGTGAACAACTCGAAGAAAAATGAGTTTTCAAGCATGGCATAAAAATGTAAATTCCTTCTCTCTTCTGACTAAGTTTTTCAGCACTTTTTTGCCAGAATTGAGGAAATTTTTCAGAGAGCAGTGGGAGCATTCTTATTATTAATAACAGGTCAACCACAGGCCTTTGTGCCTACATAAAGCATAAAAGAAAACCAAGAGGAGGAGGGGTTTATCTGGTTTCCATCACAGTATCAGATGAGACACTGGCTGCTGCTGGCTGCCTGTCTGAGGCAGGCAGGATGCTGGCAGTGAGAATCAGAACAGGTGTCTCCTGTCAGACCTGCACAGCCATAACATGTCCCTGCTTTCTCCCTGCTCCAAGGGCTCCATGCAGGAGGCACACCACATTCACAAGGCTGGGCAATGATCTGCCATGAAGGATTGAGGCAGTCACAACTCCCCTTAGCTAGTTTTCCTACCTCTACCTGTCTGCACTAAGTTAGCATTAAAGGAATTTTCAGCTTATCCTTGCTATAATCCTTTCTTTCTCTCTTCCTCACTCCTCCTACATAATCTGCACACACACATTCCTTTGTTAGCTCCTGGGTTGCCCAGTCTTTGCTGAAACACAAGACCTGGCTTCTGCTCTACGTGCAGTGGGGACAAGGGCACGGGCAACAGTGCCTCTTCTGTAACATGTGTGTGTTGGGGTCAAGATGCATTCTGGCAGGCATGGTGAGAGGGATATGGGATGGAAAGACAAAAGGGATGTATGTGCCATCCCACATGTCTTCCCCTATGGCCAAAGTCCTGTTAGTGACACCCATCCCTATCATGCAGTTATTCAGGACTAGAAGATGTAGCCTCAAGCTGCACCAGGAGAGGTTCGGGTTGGACATCAGGAGGAATTTCTTCATGAGAAAGGTTGTCAAGCATTGGAACAGACTGCCCAGGGAGGAGGTGGTGAACACTCCTGGGGGTGTTCAAGAAATGACTGGATGTGGCACTCAGTGCTCTGGTCTAGTTGACAGGGTGGTGTTTGGTCACAGCTTGGACTCCATGATCTTGGAGGCCTTTTCCAAACTAAATCATTCTGTGATTCCCTGATACTCCAAACAAAGAGGGGAGGAAAAACACCAGTCATGAAAGGTGCTGTGGTAAGTAGACCCATTATTGGCAACATCCTTAAAAAGAGAGAAAAATTCTTGTGCCAGCTGCATTCCTGCAGAGCCACAGTCTCCCAGGTATGTGCTGCTGCTGCTGCTGAACTCCCCAAGCTTGCAAAGATTGCTGCTCTCTCTCCATGACCCAATATAATGCCTTTCCCAAGTCTATAATGCCACAGATCTCCTGACCCACCCCACCAAGTGTTGGCATGATGGACAAAGCTGGTGCCTCCTTCCAAGTCATGAAAGCTGGGAAGGGGGGCTTTTTCTGAGGCCCTACAGCTGTCCTGTAATGGGGATGTCTATGACTTAGTGTTGCTCTGGATTCCCTTCAGAGTCTGTGGAGGGAAACAGCCATTTTGGGGTGATTTCATCTCATCTAAAGCACACACCTGAAGCAGGGCAGATGAATTATGTCCTGAAGGTGCTCATTTTCCTCTGTTGGCAGCAGAGGCCAGCCTGAAGCATGACAGATGGGCTCACCCCTGCCACAACATCACACAGCAAATACAGCTGCACCTCTGGGAAGGGACAAAGCTGTGATTCCTGCTCCTTCCTCCTAGACCATCCTGCTGGGTGGCAGCACCCATCCCCACCCCTGGCCAAGGATGAGAGTCCTTCCTGAGTCCACTTATGGAATGGCAGAAAGGAGAGCCAAGAGATTATTCCACCCATCCCTTTGGCCCTGTAGGGCTGTTCACTGGTGAGTAGCTATAGGGTTATGGCAAATTACCTGCCCTATAAGCTGAACAATCCAGCAGTGACACACCAGAGGCCTCCTGTTACCATCTATTACCATTCATACATTCTTATTTCCTTGTTCCAGGGGTGAATTCAGTGAGTACCAGTCATGGATTTAGGCCCCATTCAGCAGAATTGAATAAAAAGTACCTTCCCTTTAAATACTAATTAGTATTTGATAACTACTGGCACCATAATCAGGCTCTTGTATGTGATGCTCAAGCTCACTGATAGCTGGCACTCTGCAGCTATCCCTTTCCTCAGACAAGAGGAATGATTAGACATGTGAAATGACCTTAGTGATAGTCAGGGAAAATGACAGTTGGACTATCACATTTTTTAATTAGCTGAAAGCTAATATTTAATTACATTTGTGATTCATCGGGTGGTTCTTTACACAGATAATTTGGCCATGCTTGTGAAATTTTATCTTTTCCTTTTAATAATAATTTACTTAAGTTGCTGATTCGGTGAATTCAGTGTGAAAAATTTCCACAAGAAACAACTGAAAAAAAATAAATAGTCCGTACTCTGCTTAAACTTTCTGATTATGAGAAGGCAAATCAAATTAGGATTTTTAATTTGCTTGATAGACAATTCGCCTTTTAATCAGTTGAATGGAGTGTTTGTTGTTGCGACGAGATGAATAAAAGTTCAGGAGCTGCTGTCAACACCAGACCACGGCGATAACAAAGTGGTTTTGGCAAAGTCCAACAAACACGTTAATCCCTTGCCCGAGGGGAGAGTCAGGTGACTGCTCCCGGTTCCCTGACTCCAAGCGTTGGGATGTTCTCGCTTCACCTTGCGCCAACCCGGGACATACAAAACCAAGTGGAAGAGGAATTTTGTGGAGGAAAACCAAAAAGATTTTCTTCCAGTGTTTCCTCGGGGTTCAGGGCTGTGCTTTAAGCTGGTGTTTAGGCGCTTGAGAGACAGGTAGGGTCACGCCGAGATCCCACAGACACCTTTATCCCTTCCTCTTTTGGCTGTAATTCCCGCATGAGCTTAACTGCGGGTGGGACCAGGGAGCTGCGTGGCTCTTCATGCCTGTGACAGCACGGCCACAGAGGCTGCTGCCAGGACACAGCCAGGGTGATCCGAGGGCAGCAGAAGCTCCCGTTGTCTGTCCAGGCTCTCTTTGTTCCATGTCCCCCCTCCAGAGTCATGAAACTTGGTCATCTCCCAACTCACGTGCTGGAGAAGAAGACACGGCTTTAAGAGAGAACTTAAAGCGCACTTTTAACCACTTCAGGGAACGGCAAGCGAGTTTCCAGGCTGCCCTGTGCTACAGACTGAGCCAAAAATTCAGGAATTATTGAAGGTTTTGGTGCAAACAGGTCTTGGAGCAGCTGATACAGGTGCAGGGAGCGCTATCTGGTGGTTCCTGCTGAGCAGCGCAGCACTCTCTTGATCCTAATCCTTCGTGAACGTCTGATCAAGGTTTTTGGAAGCTTTTTGGAAGAATTTTGGAAGCTCAGATGTAGCGTTTTATTCATTCAGCCTCCCCGTTTCACATATATTCCACCATGCGAAGATCAAGTGTCCCTCACAGCAAGAGCAACTGAAGAGAGATGTGACCTGCAGCACAAAACAGCTTCACTTCCCCAGGGCAAACTTTTAACTGGGGCTTTGGGACAGCCAAGTGGACACGAGCTGGACAAATTCCAGCTTTTCACTGCAAGCTTTCTAATCAAAAATTGAGCACAGCCCTAAATTTCTTGGATATTTGGAAACTGAGTCCTTAAAAGAACCCATTGACACTAGAAACAATTGGCAGAGGGGTGTGTTTATACAGCAAAAATGTTTAAGTCAACTCCTTTTCAGCAGCAGCGCTGTCTGGATCTGCACAGAAAGGGAAAACTGTGTTTCCAGCAGATGGATACACCAGCTTGATCCATTTAATGGTAGCTAAACAGGAATGTTATTGATTTGGATCCCCAGAAAGCAAAGTCCTGGGACAGCCCAGCTCTCATAAAAGTGACTAAAATGACACAGGTCTGCTTGGATTACTAACGGCAATGTTTCTGTTCCTAGATTATTTCCACACTATTACACTTGAAAGCAGATGTCAGCAGCTTTTTTATTACAAAGTTAGTCATAAGGACTAACCATGGTCCCTAGTAAAGCCAGGCAGTAATCCTGTGCAGGTAATGTGGCCCTGAGGAGCTGCTGGCTGATGTTTCAGCAGCTCGTGCACATTTCCAGGCACCAGCTGCCAAGGTCCTGTGCAGACCCAAATCCCACAGTTCATTTTTCCAGTCCGTGCTGAGTGCACACATGCACTCCTTGCTCTATAGACCAACAAATATTTAGCATGTGCTGAAGTCCTACAGCATTTTCTTGCTGTTTGAGAAGAGGAAAGCAAGTAGCTAAACTTGGGTAAGGCACAATAGGCTATTGGCTTAGATAGTCTGTGGCTCTGACCCCTCTTGTTGCTAATTTGTCTGATTTGAGTGTCTTTAGAACCTTTAGTTTCTCATTCCAGTGTCAGCACAGGGTAGAGCCAGCTCTCTGCAGAGGGAACTTCTGGCTCTGTGGCTTCCCCGTGTTCACCAGCCAGTTCCTTCTGTTCCTCTGGCACTTGGCTCACAGGCTGGGGACAGCAGGGGAGACAAGACATTCCCAGTGTTTCCCAGGCCTGTCTTATTAAGTCTGAGAGCATGTCCTGTTGCTTTCTCCTCCCTTTCAAGGTGTTGTTCCTGCTCTCCATCACGAGTCTACAATGACAAGGGCACTAAGGGAAATTCCTAGCATAGCCTACATAATCCCAATTGGATAGAAGATGGCAACTGCACAACCTGCTCTTCCACAGCATGGCTACATCCAGTCCCATACTGCCTGTGCCCGTGGGGCTGTAGTTCAGTGACTGAGCATGGTCCTGGTTTCAGAGCACCATCATTTTCACCACAAGGTCTAAAACACACCCATGAAGCTGGAGCAAAGCTTTTGGTTATTGACAGCAAGGGGAATAATAAATTGTGGCAAAGGGAAATTACTGAAAAATCAGCAGAAGACTTGAGTCTCGTCTCATCAGTTCCACGGCCACCACATGACATGACTGAGGACAGAGGCTGGGGCCTCAATCCCACCAGGAAGTCATGTGGGACATTGCTATGGGTTCCAAAAAGAACAGAACACAATATTTCCTAAGACCTTGGTGGTCCCAGCATGCATGAAGGGATTGGTAGGTTCAGTGACTAGCACTTAGAAGTTAGCTAAAGGCTTGAGCAGCAGGGACTGATACCACCCACTGGAGGATGAGATCCACAAATGAGATTTCTTATTACAAAGTAAATCATAAGGAGCTGTTGGAACATCCAAATACTGGAATTGTTCCAAACCAGGGTAGAAGTTTAAAATATGTGGTGAACATTACCTGATAGTACCATCTGAACGCCAGCTCAAAGGCTTCAGAGGCCACATATTGCAGAGGCTCACGTGAGCAAAGTGTATTAACTGGCTACATTTCTCCTGTCTCTACAAAAAATGGGGGATATATTAAGCTCTGGTTGGTGTGTGCTGTTCAGTGTCCTGCTTTCAGGCACATATTTCATGCCGTCCTACCATACATGCTTTCTAACATTCTTAACTCTCCACTGACCACTCATTTTATTATCTTCCACATTTATGAACTTAAGCAATTTACCTCTAATTTTTCCTGTTTGGTATAGAATTCCCTTGGGCTGAAAATCCCAGCAGTCCTAGAGGTGAGTTGCCCCAGAACCTTCCTCCCCTCTGCACGTGTATCTGCAGAATTTCTTCTGTTTGAAAACACTTTCCTCTCCTCCCACGTGACTGACCCTGTAAGTGGTGAGAGACCCCAATCACCTACATCAAAGTGGAATGCTGAGGGATTTACATCAGGGTTCAATGAAACAGGAGGCAGGAGAGCTCCCAGGTTGCTTCTCAGATGGGAAACAACAGTAGCACCCCAGGGGTAAGTATGGTGCTACATCCCAGAAGGTGTTGGCCCCAGAAATCTTTGTTGAAAAAAACTATTTCTAAGGTGACAAGACCTGTGTGACTGAGCTGACAATACCAGCCCATCTGGCTATCCAGCTGCTGACCTTCCAAAAAACTTCTGCAATTCCTGTCCGAGCAGTTAAACTTGAAACAACACGGATGTCTCTGAAGAGAGGCCCAGAGGTCCCAAGGTCACTGCAGTATGGTGGAAATCAGAGACTTTTTATGCTGCTTGTACTAAGGGAAAGCTCAACCCTTACTTAGACTATGCCATTTGTCACAAAAGCAGATTTAGAGGATGAGATGGAGAAGGCAAGAATGGAGGCACTGTGGGAGAAAAGCTGACACCATGGAATGACCATGGACTGGGGGCAGGGGAGGCCACGGCAATGGGAAGGTGTGTTACAGCAGTGATGGGGCACAGAGCATGCAGGAATCCAACCCCTAGGAAACCAGACTTGTGTAGCTCTGCTGTTCAGGCACCAGGTCTTCCTCTCTCTTGAAGCCAGAGCAGCTCAAGTTTTTCTGGGTCATAGTGTCAGTCAGTTCCAGGGCCAAAAAAGTGAGTCTGGAGCAGGCAAAGTGCTTCTCCTCAGTCATAGAGACCCTGATCTGGGAACTGTTTAAAACCCACTGATATCAACAGGAGCCAGCTACCCAGAGATTTCAGAGAATCTTACCCTCAGCCATTTATTTCTCTGTCCCACTTGCTGGGCTTGTGTCTCTCTGAGAAGGGAATATGCATGAGGAGCCCATCTGAATGCCACTTGGAAGTGAAGAAGTGATCCCCTGTGGAAAGGGGAGATCTGGCTCCTCCTGCTCTTCTTTTCAGAGAGTTCTCAGAGTCTAGACACCACAGTATGGTGGTAGGGGGATTTTTATTGGGAAAAAGGGAAAAAAACACTATATTCATTATATATAGATTCTCTTGTTTAATCTTGTTTAAAGACATCATCTCTCTATGTAATCATACTGGACCAAGTGTTGACAGCACTCACCACCCTCTCCTCCTGCAGGTAGAAGAGGCTCCAAATTACATGCAAAAATAAGAACAACAGATTCCTTCAGAAGGCACAATTGTAAAAAAAAAGAGATTTTATTTGTAAAGCATTTTTGAGAAAATATTAAATATATTTTGCATGAACAATCCCAGGATTCCTGTTGTACATGGTTCTTATTTAACATTATTTACAAGGACACCAGAAAGGTTAATGACAATAAGAATTTGCTATTCAAAGTAGATCCCTCAAAACAGAAAGGAAACAGTATTTACATAAGCAAGAGCACTCTTTTGTATTTTCAACACAGCTCACTAGAGACCTTGAATTTACTGACAGACTACATTGTGGAGTGACTGCTCAGAGCTAGCTATATTTGGAACCCACATACAATAAATTTAACAGATACTAATCACATTGACTTTCCACCAGTGAGGTGGGCTGTGGCCCCATATCCCAGACCTGAGCAGAAGGACAGCCAAGCTGGCACTACACGGAAGCAAAAGGAGAGCAAAGCATGCAAAACCCTGTTTCACAGGTCCCTGCAAATAAAAATAACATTCCAGACAGGAACATAAACCACCAGCACAACTTTGTGTGTGAAGACACCTTGAAGTGCTCACACAATCTTCCCTTCTCTGCCAGCACAGCCCATTGGCCTCACACAGCGATGCTGCTGCCAAGCCAAGGACAGAGGAGCAAGACTGGAGGGCACTTCCCTCAGCAGGGTCATGATACAGCCTGAACTAATCAGCCTTTCTGCAGTGAGGCAGCACATGAGATGGCTTCACCCATCTGCTTACCAGGGTCCTCTTCAGGGTTCTCTGAGGAGCTGCTGTTGCCCAGAAAAAGGAGGTATAAAAAGAAAGGAACACTGGCTGTGCCCAGAGGAGGGCAGAGCTGCTCAGGCACCACCACCTTTGTCTGCTAAGGTCTTTTGTCTTCTGAGGTCCCAAAATGTGCTACATTTGTAGGCACCTCCTTTCTCTAACCTGTGCCAACCAACCAGAGCATAATCCCCAAAAACAAAGGCCCTGAACTTTTTGGGAGGTGGGAGCCAGGACCTTGACATCACAGGATATTCAGTGCCTCAACAGGAATGCCCAGCACAGGCATATTGACAGAGTACACAGACACAGGGAGAACTGGTTTGAAATGAAACACATAAATCCTACTGAAAATATGTACAGCAATATATTGCCCTTTGTCGTTTGTTCAGCACATTCCAAGTAGGAAAAACTGCACCATGGGATAAACAGACTATGACTTCATCAAGACTGCAGCTAACAGTGGTGAAAACAGGTAAAGGCCATTTCTTTTATTTGCTCTAAAGCACAAGGTCTGCTCCAGTGTCACAGGAGCCTTCAGGTTGCTCCTACTGGGCTCTACCTTGGGATTATCAAGACTGAGGTAAAATTGTACTACATGACACACCCTTGACCAACCAACCATATTTGCCAGGCAAAAATAGATTAATACAATCTTTTGGCTCAAATTAACCTATCTAGTAACATGTTTTGGCTGTGCTGTTAAACCACACCTGTATTTAGCATGATTTACATTTGTCACAGAAAAGCAGCTGCTTCTTCATAGCCCGACAATTAAAGAAACCTTGAATTCAGAAGCCTCCAGATCAATCTGCTGCTCCATCAGAGACTTTTACAGCAAGTCCATATAAGCCAGATGCATCCCATTTTTCTTCAAACTCCTAACAAACTCCAGTGGCTTGTTCTGCAGCCACTGGAGAGAAAGAGGTATCTTCATATGGTGATACAAACCTCAGGGGAGGTGAATCACCCTTGGCCAAGTGCATAAAGCCCAACTCTGGGCTCAGCTGAGGATTCAGGTAACCTGCCACAGGTACCAAGCTCAGTCACTCTGAGATCCAAACTACACAATACAAGAAAGTATTGTGTAGTTTGGATCCTCTCTCTCTAGCAAATCAATGTTGGGAGTCATTGTGATACCTCTGGGGGACAGGTTGAACAGAGGTTTCTCTGCTCCTCACTCTACCAGTATGGGGAAAATTCCCCACTCCATATCTGCTAAAAGGATGATTCACTGGAGGTTGTTAGGAGCTCAGGAATTTGGTGATGGACATTGGGAAAGAGCAGGTAGAATTAAATTAAGTTAGTATAAACAATTGACATAGAATTTTAAGACAAACATATTAATATTCTGCCTTATTCCAAAAATGAAACATTGTGCATCTTATAAGTGCTTTTAGAAAAAATTTCCCATGAGTCCTGTGGTTCAACCAAATATTTACCCCACCTTTTCCTCATATAGATGTAAAATACTATTGCCAGAAGAATCAGCACTAATGCAACTCCAAGTAAAACTCCAAGGACAATCACTGCTACTCTCCAGCCAGAACTGTTGTCGGTTGGTGACTGAACGGACAGGGCTGAAATTTAAAACACATTTTAGAAATGTTAGCTAGAAACAGTAAAAAGTGGGTGTAAGAAAGCTTGGAGCCCTGTGTGACAGCTGTGTTTTACTGTTTGGCAGCTTTGAAACTTCCGAATAATATTAATAATGGGGTTTGTATGTAGTAAAGATTTGCTAACTAGAAAGTTTTATGGACCCTTCTCTCTCTGAGGGTTCTTGTAATCTCTTGGTGACATCCAAAAACAGCAGGTCTGAAGATTTCTGGGAGAACTCCAGTCTGTACCTCAACAAGGAGTCACTCCAAGGTGTGAAAAAGGGCCATGAAATGGAGCTGTACATAATTTAACCGCCAGAGTCCTCCTTATACTTTCCTTATACAAGCAACTTTGTGAAATGAATGGGGAGCTGGTCTGCCAGCTGTACTCACACCTACCCTTGTCTTGCCCCACAAGACAGTCCACTGAAATCAAAGTCTTTGAACTGAAAGGCCAAAACCAGAAAGATTCCTGATAGCCAGATAAAGGCAATGGAAGGCCTGTAGCACATAAGCATGTGTGGTAAAGATGTGTGCAGTAGTGGTGGAAAGGCACACAGACTGTGTTATAGTGCTGGCCAGCACTTAAAAAGAGAAGGTTTTTGACTGTGGCAGAAGGAGCCTCTGTGTTGCATGAAAAGCCCCTGAGCCATAGAAGCTCAAGGCAATAAGCACATTACCACAACCATGAGCACAACAGACACTGTTTTGCATGTGTGTCCTTCTGCACAATTTGTCCTTTCCCTCTTGGCCTCCCTGCATCTCTGCAGTACTTTTGTGTTGCTAAATCCACAACTGCCCCAGGCAGGGAAGCAGGGTCCAAAGGTTTTTGAGGGTTGCTCAAGAAAAGGGGTGAACCCTTCCATCACATCTCTATCCAGGGAGGAGTATTGCAGGAGCCACTACACAACAAGTCTCCTCATCCCCATCTCTATTAAAAGCCAATCTTTCAGGACCAGCATGGAGGGTACAAAAAGCTCACCTAACCCTCCTTCTATGTGAAGAGAACCCATCCTTCAAGTCTGGAACTGGGTATGGGTAGTGACACTTTAAAACAGATCCATAATCCATGATAGTTGGACTATGTGTTCTGTGAATGCTTAAAAAGATTATCTGAGGTACTTCAATCTCTTAAAAAAAAAGAAGCTAATTTATCAGCTTTTGTAAAGAGAAGGAGATCTGACCCTTTAATCCCCACACCATCGCAGAGAAGCTGTTTCAACATCACTTACATCGTACATTTACTTCAGTTTCGTTCCCAAACTTGCGCTTTAATACTTGACTTAGGTGGGTCTGTATAAGATTCACATCTACTGGCTCTTCTTTTGGCAGCAGAGAAATAAAATCAGCAATCACACTGCCGGGTCTGAACCCAAGCACGGTGATGTTGAAGCGTTCATCCTTCAGTTCGAGGCGCATTTCTCTAACAACCTGTGCAAATTGAAGGGGATATTTATTCCATGTGTCACTCAACTGGGGCAGAGCAGGAATGCACACATCCTACACATATCAGGATATTCATTTTGTTTCAGGATAATTGCCTTGGAATAAAGAATAAAAAACTTACTGAAGGAGGATTCCGGAACAATGCATGGCCTGTGATTGAAGGTATAAAATCTAAGTTTGACTTCCCAAGCACCAATCTGTTTAGGTTGTTATCAATGAATAATGCACTGAAACCAGTTGTCCTCCTCCACAAACCCATGTGAGACCCTGACTGCACAAAATTTGGAATCTACAAAGTGCACCTAATAAGTGCACCTAATTTCTAAAGTTATCTTCAGTGTCCCCCAACATTTTTAACACGTTCAACTAAACTTCAAGCATGGTCCTGCACACACTGCCAGCACAGAACTTGATGTGAGAGGTATAAAACATATTTTTTTATCAAAATCATGATGTTACAGAATAACTATGCAAAGAGAGACAAGGATGTGATTTGCCTCTCAGTCATTTTGACATAAATCAAGTGCAATCCCATTACACCAAGCAAAATCAAATCAACTGCACCGATGTCTCTGAAAGTACAGCCTTGCCCAGTGCTTTATTTTGGATATAGAACAAGAACAAGCAGTCCCCTCTGTTAAGTAAGACTGGTTGAAATGTTTCTGTCAGGACTGATCTTTACGGAAAATCAGTTGTTCGGTTCAACCCAGTAAGAGAAGTTATCTTCTCTCTGTGGATAAATATGGTATTTTACCCGAAAAGTCTGAAAGATTACTACTTTTCATGGATGGTAACAAGCCTTTTTCTGAGTCACTGCTCAGTTATCTACCTCCATCTTTCTCTGTGGGATAAACCCCCACCCCAAACTACATGTTACATTAAGTTCTTTGGCCAGAAACTCCAAAAATACTTTTCTTTCCCTCACCACGATGAGCAGACAAGGTAGGAAACTTGACCTATGCAGGTCAAAGTGTAAAATTCCAAAACTACAACTCTGGAGCACTGTGGAATTTAAAATAAATAGTTCGAACTGAAGGAAAAAAAAAATCAACACAGAAATTGACTGTGTTTCCAGTCATGTTAGAACAACCTCCCTTTGATTTTGCCTTTTTCAAAGAAAAGCTGACACGTGGCACAAGGGAAAAGCTTATTAAAAGCCTGTAAAGGGATTCCTGTTGCATTCAGTCATGTTGGAGGAAGTCTTTTAAATCCACTTTTAAATCTTCTATCCATGAAAGGGAGATGCTAGCAGTCATAAGACAAGGTTACCCTTGAGTTGGCGTGGTGAGAACAAATTAATTACCACTTATGAAATCTGTGGAGATTCTTAGCTGAAGGGTATGATCATCACACTAAAAATAATCTTCTGTATTAGTTATTTAAAGAAGTCTACCCCAATCTTACAGTAGTTTTACCTTCCCAGCAGGCTTACGTACATCAGGATTCCTGAGAGGTGTTTAAGTTGTTAGTCCTTTTCTTTAACATGCTGCTAAAGGTAGATGAGTGGCAGACTGCTGCTTCTGCCTGTCAGCTTTACCAGTTCTAAGGTGCCACTTTTTCTCCTCATTTCTCCCCTGATATGGACCCTTTGATACCTTCTCCAGTCCTGCAGCCACTACCGTGAAGCAAATTGCCGGTGATCTGGACTCGCAGTAGATGCTTGTAAAGGTCCCATATTCCCAAGTGTGTGTTGAAATGTTATTTTTGAGTACTATTCTTTTTTTTCCATCTCCACAGGCATAGATTTAGTAAGGTGGGAGAAAATAAAAAGAACAGGATGTTCCTTGTACTTATAAAAATAGAATTTTTAAGCGCCTTTCACTAAAAAATTTTAATTTGGGGATGACTTAGGGAACATACCCCTCCTCATTGGCAACAAGCTGTCTCTCTTGACATTCCTTGTGCTTCCTGCACAGTTTTATCAAGGAGGGATTATCTTTTTCACCTGTCACAGTCTTAATTTAACAATGAATTAAGGAGACTGAGGTTGCTCATAGCAAACCTTTTCTTAGTTCATTCATGTTGACAGAGAAGATTGATCAACTTACGTCTGTTTTGATAGTCTGAGCCATTGCTTTGTATTCTTCACTATCAGAGTTATAAAGTGCATTGTTAAATGTCTGGTTTTTTAACAAAACCCTGCAGGCAAATGCTTGGTTACCTGGGGGGAAAAAAAAAAGAAACAATCAGGTGAATCCCAGGATGTGCCTCCACAATTGCTTTTTGGACTTTATTACCTCTTATGTTCATAATACTAATTGATAAACACAGAAACAAATCAAATAATAAGATGGTGTATCATGTGTGTCTAATGCACTGGCTTTGGAACCTTCAGAGCTGAATCTCTTCAGGTGTGTCAGCCATCACAATCCTCACAACTTGTTCATCATTCCTGTATTATTCAGGGTGCATCCCACTCCCTAATTCAACAGCCACTCTCCCATTGATTTCAGCAGAAGTAACATCAGTCTGCTGGATTCTGCAAGGCACAGAGTGTGTTTAAATCCTCCTGAGTAGGTGGATGAGCCCCAAGCCAAAAGAAGAAAGCTTTACATAGAAAAGACCAGGATAAAAATAGGACTGAAAGCTGAAGTTTGATGAAAGCAGCTTCTTTACCAAAGAAGTGTGAACTTCAGATGCTGTGTGACTTAACATAATAAAGCAGATGGCAAAATACTCAGGAAAGATACTATATTGTGAAATAATACCCCGTAGTTACGAATAAACAAATGTTAAAATTCTATAAACTTACCAGAGCATACAACGTCTTTTAAGTCAGAACAGCCAGTATTTCCTGGTAAACAGAACTCAGTTTGGTTGAAGCAGGAAACAGGATCTGGGAAATAAGTTTAAAAATCAAGATAATCGCTTCTGTGCGTGTGTGGTTGTTGCCAATAAGAAAATTATGGAATAGGTGAAAGTGTTTAATCATGGCCAAGGAATCACCTAAGCAGCAGTTCCTTTGGCCCAGTGAGAACTTAGAACTGCAAATTATAAAAATGGAGCATATCAAAAGAGAGACAGGTGGTGGGTGGGCAGGTGGTATTTGAGAGCTTTACTGAAATAGCATTGAGAACCCTGATTTCTTATGAGAGCTAAAGATACAGGTTGTACTGTTACGTGCTTGTACAACTCAGGTAAACTAGATGGAGTTTTCAGCAGTAAAAGTCATCTGGAATTTAATTTGGAAACAATATGGATCATGGAGTCTCAAAACCTCAGAATGCCTGTCCGGACTGGCTAATCTGAATTATTTATAGTGGGTCAAAACAGCAGTTAAGGGTGGCACAACAGGTTTTATGTGGTTAACTCACTGGGTATAGCCCCAGCTCTCCTCACAGAATTGAGCATAATCTTTAACTTCACATGCAATACAAATGACTTGGTCTTTACTGAACTTTTCTGGTAGGGCAGGTGGATCCAGGAAACTAATTTTAATTTAATTTTTTTTTCTTTTAGTAGGGAAACTAATAAATGAAAGCCAGTGGACTGAAGTATTGAAAGATTCCAATGGAAACTATGATGACAGTTCCTTGGCTCTGTGGTCCTAAAGACTGAGATAGAGGGTAAGTCCATTAGAAGGAACCCCCCAGTTAACTGTCAGAATAATTGCCCTAGAAGGGTTTTGAAAATAATCAGACAATCCACTAGAGAACTGAAAAAGGGGATGCAACAAGGACAGTTAGAGGTCAAGAAATGCTGGAAGAAAGTAACGATTGCCAAAAGTCAAGTTAGATCTTTCAAGGGATATTAAAAGAAATCGTGAACATTTTCTCAGCCACTGGGAAAATATGATAAAGTGCAGTACAGTTTTATCAAATATGGATCATGACAAAATAACCTGGTAGTTTCCTTTGACAGGCTGACTTTTAGATCTCTTCCAATGGTAGAAAGACAATATTATACAGTGCCGAGTGGTAATTTGGAAAAAGATTTGTCTAAAGGAGTTGGCTGAAGAGGAGATGGCAATGGGGAGCTTTAAAAGGAGAAACCTTGATTTAGAGGGATATGATGTGTTGTGTTCCTTGAGAACCAGTTTTAGTACAGAGACACAATTAGACAGTCTGTCTTAATGTCTGTATCCAAGGGAGAAATTAAAAAGACAGCTGTGACAATTAAGGACTGTCTGCATTCACAAAGGCACATACAACCTGAACTTCACATTACCAAAATATTTTCTGTTAAATTTGCAGCCAAAATATACTGACTTTTGTATGGAATTTTCTGGCTCAACAACACAGCATGGTCAGAAATTTTACAGAGCCAGCACTTGCTCTCGCAAACGGCTGTTGAATTGAAGTAGTCCTATGAGTCAAATAAATAAAAAAAGACTTACAGGAACAAGAGTCTATGAGATCAAATCCAGATGATACTGTAACATGATACTGAGTGTGTATTTTAATTAAAAAGAGATTATGGGTTGATTGAGGAAGTACCTGTTTGGACAGTAACTGAAGTCTGGTTATTCTCAGCACAGGATGACACTCCCACATATATGGCGTATGTATGGGCAGGAAGTAGATGTTTAAACACAGCTTTTGTCTCTTTTGTGGTAGTTTTATTTATCTCCTGCTTTCCATCCATGAGGGAAATGCTGTAGAGGCTGCCTGTGCTGCCACCGGTCCAGCTGAGTTGTATTTCTTCTCCAGTCACATTCTGAATTTCGATGGACACTGGCACTGCAAAGTGAAAATGTTCCATACAGCTGAGGGTGGTTCATCTCCCTTCTACACTTCTACACATTTAATATTAAAGAAAAAAAATAAACAATTAAACCAATATAAATTTTTGTGAGTTTTCTTGGAGCTGATTTCAGTTTTACACCTTGCTCTCCCACAAGAGCAGAAATAAACTCTTTGCTCTATAAATGTAAATCGTACGTTAATATACTTTGTTTGATGGCTCCAAAACACAAATGGGTAACATTCCACTTGCTTCTAGTCTTTCTAACTGCAGGCATGGTGTGGTAAATGGTCAGAATCGTACAGTGTTGGTTTAAGATTGTGAAGAAGTGATGAGGCTGGATGGGAAAAATATGAGTGTTCTGATGTGAACTGCTATCTGACTCATACTGATATCATCAGGTGATGGAATACTAAAATGCCACCAGAAAATCCTAAATTCAGAGCAGTAGGGAGACATTTAATAAAGGTGCTTCATGATAAGATTGAGAAAAACCACCTTTGACAGTGGTTTATTCCTGTAGGCAGGCACCCAGGGGCTCAGGAGAGCTTTACCAAGGAGTAGAAACTTGACTGATATATATATAATTATGTATTTTCAGTTGTTCTATGAGGTTTCCCTTTCTGAAGTCATATCCTGGGATTTTACCTTGCAGCTGATATAACTGATGAACAAGAACACTGTATCTGTTTGGATAATTATTATTCTACAATTCAATATCAAATATTTACTTACTGCAAGGCGGTGATGGAAATGTGGTAGTAAAAATGGAATTGGATGTTGATCCCGTAAATCCAACTGTTTCCTTTTCTGGAGGGATTGTAGTTGTCAGCGCTGTAACTGCAGTTGTTTCATTTTGTGGAGGGACAGGAGTTGTGAGTTCTGTGAATCCAGTTGTATCATTTGCTGGAAGAATTGTAGTTGTCAGTGCTGTAACTCCAGTTGTTTCATTTTGTGGAGGGACTGGAGTCGTCTGTTCTGTGAATCCAGTTGTTTCATTTTGTGGAGGGATTGTAGTTGTGAGTTCTGTTAATCCAGCTGTGTCATTTGCTGGAGGGATTGTAGTTGTCAGTGCTGTAACTCCAGTTGTTTCATTTTGTGAAGGGACTGGAGTTGTCTGTTCTGTCAATCCAGTTGTTTCATTTTGTGGAGGGATTGTAGTTGTGAGTTCTGTGAATCCAGTTGTATCATTTTGTGGATGGACAGGAGTTGTGAGTTCTGTGAATCCAGTTGTTTCATTTGCTGGAGGGATTGTAGTTGTCAGTGCTGTAACTGCAGTTGTTTCATTTTGTGAAGGGACTGGAGTTGTCTGTTCTGTCAATCCAGTTGTTTCATTTTGTGGAGGGATTGTAGTTGTCAGTGCTGTAACTCCAGTTGTTTCATTTGCTGGAGGGATTGTAGTTGTGATTTCTGTGAATCCAGTTGTATCATTTGCTGGAGGGATTGTAGTTGTGAGTTCTGTTAATCCAGTTGTATTTGCTGGAGGGATTGTAGTTGTGAGTTCTGTTAATCCAGTTGTATCATTTGCTGGAGGGATTGTAGTCGTCAGTGCTGTAACTGCAGTTGTTTCATTTTGTGGATGTACTGGAGTTGTGATTTCTGTGAATTCAGTTGTTTCATTTGCTGGAGGGATTGTAGTTGTCAGTGCTGTAACTCCAGTTGTATTTGCTGGAGGGACTGTAGTTGCGATTTCTGTGAATCCAGTTGTATCATTTGCTGGAGGGATTGTAGTTGTCAGTGCTGTAACTACAGTTGTTCCATTTTGTGGAGGGACTGGAGTTGTCTGTTCTGTGAATCCAGTTGTTTCATTTTGTGGTGGGATTGTAGTTGTGAGTTCTGTGAATCCAGTTGTTTCATTTGCTGGAGGGATTGTAGTTGTCAGTGCTGTAACTCTAGTTGTTTCATTTTGTGAAGAGACTGGAGTTGTCTCTTCTGTCAATCCAGCTGTTACATTTTGTGAAGGGACTGGAGTTGTCTGTTCTGTCAATCCAATTGTATCATTTGCTGGAGGGATTGTAGTTGTGAGTTCTGTTAATCCAGTTGTATCATTTGCTGGAGGGATTGTAGTTGTCAGTGCTGTGAATACAGTTGTGTCATTTGCCTGAAGGATTGTAGTTGTCAGTTCTGTAACTCCAGCTGTTTCATTTTGTGGAGGGATTGTAGTTGTGAGTTCTGTTAATCCAGTTGTATTTGCTGGAGGGATTGTAGTTGACAGTGCTGTAACTGCAGATGTTTCATTTTGTGGAGGGATTGTAGTTGTGAGTTCTGTTAATCCAGCTGTGTCATTTGCTGGAGGGATTGTAGTTGTCAGTGCTGTAACTCCAGTTGTTTCATTTTGTGAAGGGACTGGAGTTGTCTGTTCTGTCAATCCAGTTGTTTCATTTTGTGGAGGGATTGTAGTTGCCAGTGCTGTAACTCCAGTTGTTTCATTTGCTGGAGGGATTGTAGTTGTGATTTCTGTTAATCCAGTTGTATCATTTGCTGGAGGGATTGTAGTTGTGAGTTCTGTTAATCCAGTTGTATCATTTGCTGGAGGGATTGTAGTCGTCAGTGCTGTAACTGCAGTTGTTTCATTTTGTGGAGGGACTGGAGTTGTGATTTCTGTGAATCCAGTTGTTTCATTTGCTGGAGGGATTGTAGTTGTGAGTTCTGTTAATCCAGTTGTATTTGCTGGAGGGATTGTAGTTGTGATTTCTGTGAATCCAGTTGTATCATTTGCTGGAGGGATTGTAGTTGTGAGTTCTGTTTTGTATTTGCTGGAGGACTTGTAGTTGTCAGTGTGTAACTGCAGTTGTTTCATTTTGTGGAGGGACTGTAGTTGTGAGTTCTGTTAATTCAGTTGTTTCATTTGCTGGAGGGATTGTAGTTGTCAGTGCTGTAACTACAGTTGTTTCATTTTGTGGAGGGACAGGAGTTGTGAGTTCTGTGAATCCAGTTGTGTCATTTGCTGGAGGGATTGTAGTTGTCAGTGCTGTAACTCCAGTTGTTTCATTTTGTGGAAGGACAGGAGTTGTGAGTTCTGTGAATCCAGTTGTGTCATTTGCTGGAGGGATTGTAGTTGTCAGTGCTGTAACTCCAGTTGTTTCATTTTGTGGAAGGACAGGAGTTGTGAGTTCTGTGAATCCAGTTGTGTCATTTGCTGGAGGGATTGTAGTTGTCAGTGCTGTAACTCCAGTTGTTTCATTTGCTGGAGGGACTGTAGTTGTCAGTGCTGTAACTGCAGTTGTTTCATTTTGTGAAGGGACTGGAATTGTCTCTTCTGTCAATCCAGCTGTTACATTTTGTGAAGACACTGGAGTTGTCTGTTCTGTAAATCCAGTTTTATCAGTTTCTGGAGGGACTGGAGTTGTCTGTTCTGCAAAACAGAAATTTGGAGGTGGTGAGTAGAACTTTTTTTTAAAGTTTACCAAGCTTATGCTATTTTAATTACATAAACAACTTTCAAAAAACAGGCCCAGAAAATTTGCTTCTCTTTTTGCCTAAATAGTCAACTGGGGTACCCATTCTCCCATAAAATCCAATCCACCAAAGGCCATTGTGAGTTAATATAATGAACTATTACCTAAGGGGTCAGGGGAGGTAAAAGACCTTATATGCAAATTTTTTAAGTTTTGGTTTTGGTTTTGTGTTGGAGTTTTTTTAATTTATATAAAGTGATTACGTGAAGGCAGATCCTGCTGACAAACTCTCCCTGGAACTTGGGGACTCTTATCTGTGAATCCTTCCTTGCATTGACAGGAATAAGTGGCTCCTTCAGGAATGCACGTGGCATTTTGGGAACAGTCATTTAAATCTGGTTGACAACTATTCCTTGCTACAGTGAAGTTGAACAAACCAGAAAAAGAAGAATGTTTTAATTAGCATTGGGAAAAGAGATAGATAAACTAAATACTGTTTAATTTTCTGCACCCAAATCCCATTTCACTGGATGTTACCATCAGTGAAATATACACTGCTGATTGAATTCACAGTGATGAACAAATTCATACCTTCTATGACAGTCATTTGAGGGTCGACTACAAATTCTGTACTCTTGTTAAGGGCCTCTGTAAAAGCATCTGAAATCTCTGGTTCTGTTATATTTTGTCCTTCATCAAACACAATGTCATAGAGCACAATCACACTGCCATTCTTGATGCTATTAATTACAATACGCATTTTTGTTCCATTTTTTAATTCTTGTATCTTCTGTGGCAGATGTTTTGTTATCTGCAAGGTAAAAGGTTTAACTTATTAACTCTTTTTCTCGTATAGCAAAAGAGTTCTCAGAGCAATCTGCTGGCCATGGTTAGTTTAGAAGCACCTCTCACAGTAGGGGAATATGTATAAACCCCAGGCAGAATTTCAGTTAAATCAGGGCCTCAGAGGACAACACTATAAAGTAAGGCCTTAGTAAGTACTGCTTCATTTCTAACCATCACACAATCTTTCCTTTCCCACATTTAAAATTATTCATGCCCAGATCCTCCTGACTATTTACGTTAGGAAGAGCTCAGCAGAAAATAAATCTTAGTTTAGAATTCCTAAGCAAAATACCTCTGAAATGAACTTAGTTTCAAACTCCTGAAATTCTCTACTTGATTTGTTCTGATATTCAGGCTTGAACTCTTCATTGGTAATCCTAGTGGTTCCACTGTAGACTTCAGCAGCTGTGGGGATATGCAAGACAGAATAACCAGACAAAATGTAGTTATTATTTAAAAATTGTTCCTCAGCTAAGTAAGGCTTTGGAATTAAAGTGTATGGAGCTGGGAGAGACTAAAACATTGAACCACTGTCGTTCTAGTTCAGTAAAGTTTTTAATTTGGCAGGAGGGCAAGTGAAGCTTTAGATCTTAGCCCAATGAAAAATTTGCAGCTGACTTTAAGTGTCTGAAAGTTTGGCCTGCTTTTGCCTATTGATGTCCAGGTAGGTGCTCAGTGAAAAAGGGCTTCATTTTAAGGCCAATGAATGTGTTAGTTTGCCAACAGAAAAGGAAAAGATTCCTGAGGAAATACCTGTCTGAACAGTCAAGGAGGCGCTGACATTCTCAGAGCAAGTTGAAACACCCACGGATATTTGGTATTGCTGACCAGAAAGCAGATTTTCAAATGCAGTACTTGTTCCATTTAGGATTCTCCTCTCCATCTCTCCTGATTTTCCCCGTAGAAGCACTGTGTAAGGACTGTCTCCTGTGCCACCTTGAGGTTTCCAGCTGAACTGTATCACTGTACTGGTCACGTTCTCCAGCTGGAGGGACAGAGTGATAGGAGCTAAAAAGCAAAAAGGAAATTCCTGTGAAACATGTAGTTACAGTCTGTGTGTCTTTAAGGAATAAAGTATTAATGTGAAAGTGATTGCCTAAGGAAAAATTTAAGTTTCTGTAATGTTTTTATAAAGATATGAAACACAGAATCATATCACAGAATCACAGAATGGGTTGGAAGGGACCTTAAAAATCACCTAGTTCCAACCCCCTTGTCGCAGGCAGGGGCAGCTTCCACTAGTTCAGGCTGCTCAGGGTCCCATCCAGCCTGGCCTTGAACACTTCCAGGGATGGGGCATCCACAACTTCTCTGGGCAACCTGTGCCAGGGCCTCCCCACCCTCATAGGGAAGAATTTCTTCCCATTATTTACTCTAACCCTACCTTCTTTAATTTTAAAGCCTTTCTCCTTTGTCCTGTCACTACACGCCCTTGTACAAAGTCCCTCTTGTAGGTCCCCTTTAAATACTGGAAGGGACTCTAAGGTCTCCCCAGAGCCTTCTGCAGACTGAACCATCTCAACTCTCTCAACCTGTCTCCACAACAGAGGTCTTCCAGCCCACTGATCATCTTCATGGCCTCCTCTGGACCAGCTCCTGCAGCTCCATGTTCTTCCTGTGCTGGGGACCCCAGAGCTGGAGGCAGCTCTGCAGGTGGGGTCTCACCAGAGCAGGGGGGCAGAATCCCCTCCCTTGCCTTGCTGCCTGCACTGGTTTTGATGCAGCCCAGGACACATTTGGCTGCCAGTGCACATGGCTGGGTCACGTTGAGCTTCAACAACATGTGAATCAACACCCCCAAGCAGGGCTGCTCTCAGTGCATTCCTACCCAGCCTGTACTTGTGCTTAGGATTGCTCCAACCCATACGCAGGATCTTGCACTTGGCCTTGCTGGACTTCATGAGGTTCACACAGGCCCAGCTCTGAAGCCTGTCCACGTCCCTCTGGATGCCATCCCTTCCCTCCAGCATGTTGACTGCACCACACAAGTTTAGTGTCATCAGCAAATTTGCTGATGGTGCCCTTGATCCCACTGTCCTTGTCACCCACAAAGATGTTCAACCCAAAATAGACCCCTGATGACACCACTCATCACTGGTCTGCCCTACCATTGAGCCTTTGTGAAAAAACAAGTTATACCTCATCACGTGCAAGTGTGTATCTCCTGTTGAATTCCATGAAAGCACTAAGACTCCAAATCCAGGATGGATTAACCCATTGGATTTGTAGAACTAGAATATTATTATGCACTAAAAATGAAGATCATACCACTAATTTTTTTTCTTTTCTTTGGTGCAGAATATAAAAAGACTGCATTCTCCTCTTTTCTATCTTTGCTTTTTTATCCATTAAAAATGATGAAAGATTCATTACTGCATATTCTTTGAAGTCAGCAGATAGCCCTTTGGCAAAAAACTAAAGATACACCAGAAAAGAATTACTATTGAAACAAACAGGAACTGAGTTAGCACAAGTAAATTCAATAGAATTCTCTCAGTGAAGGAACCGCCTCTAGTATTTCAAAAAAGAGAATTTCGAAATTCAAACAAAAACCAATAAAACTTCCCACTAGCATAACTTGACCTATGCAGCCTAACTACATTGCATTTTACATCAGTGGCACACCAGACTGCTTAAACACAAGGTGTGCCATTTCAAAAACAACTGCAGACAGCAGCTGCAGCCTCTGAGAAAAGCATGTAGAGGCAGGGATTCATACTCCTGGCTTAAATTCCCAACTTAAAAAAGACATTGTGGAAAGCTCAAATTCCAACCAAAAATAGCAAAAATGAAATTACACTCAACTCTTCCAAAAATAGAGAAAATTACATTTAGTATCATGTGTTAAAATACTCACAGCAAGTTCCAGTAACAGAAGGATTGACAGACGTCGGCATTTTAAGGTTCGGCGTGGATGGGGTCGCCAGGGATGTATCAGGGAGGGAATGGGAGGTCTCAGCACTGGGATCATTTGTCGTTCCACTCCCCTGGTTGATGGTGGGACTTTCCCCTTCTCCAGGAGGAGCCGTGGCACTGTTGCCTGTGGAGGCCGTGGCTGTGGGAGAGCAGGGACTCCCCATGGAAGATGGAGTGGTCCCTGCCCCCAGCATGGCCTGTCCCTGGGTGAGGGGTGCAGAGGTGTGTTGAGCTGCTGAGGTCTCCGTGCTGCTGCCCGGGGTGGATGAAAGGCTGGCCTCGGTGGTTTCTGAGGCAGGAGAGGTGCCAGAGGTGGAAGCCACTGTCCTGGGGGTAGTTGGGCTGTGTGCCATGTGCCCTGCTGTCACAGCAGCCGACTGAACACTCGTAATGCCAGCAGTGGAGGACAGAGTGGGGACCACGAGTGTTGTGGACTGGTGGGCTGTGGTGGCCAAGTGCTCCTCAGCGGTGCTGCTGGTGCTGCTTGGCTGTGGACTGGGAGTTGCAGCTGTGGAGCCATCAGGAGAGGACGAGGAGTGGCTGGTCACTGCCGAGCTGGGCAGGGAGGAAGCAGTGCCACTCCCTGTGCCCATGGAAGTGGCAGTGGTGGCAGGCCCTGCCGTAGGGGTGGCTGGGCTCACCACATCACTGCTGGCAGATGTCCCCGGTGAGTTCCCTTCCCCATTTGGCCCTGTGGGCTCAGTCTCTGTCCTCCCTTCTCCACCCACCATCCTCATCGTGGCGGGGGACAGAAAGGATGTGTCCAGGAGGGAAGGGGCTGTCGTGGCACTGGGCTCAGCCGTGGTGGCATTGGAGTTGTGTGCAGCCGGGCTAGCTGTCCCACCTGGTTCTGTGCTCACAGAGCCCTTTATGTGGATCTGAGCGGTGGCAGTTGTTACATTTCTTCCCTCTGTCATTCCAGTCTTGGTACCTGTCACATTTTAAAAATGTGGATTATGGTTATTTACCCTCTATTCCTGTGAAGCACTTCGATAGTCTACCAAGTGTAATTTCATTCCTGCATGACAAGTTCACTTATCTTTCTCATCTTCATTGTTAATCCTTTCCCTCCCCATCTCTAGTTTCATGTTTTCTTTGCTATTTCTTAACTACTATGAAATTTCTACGTTATTTCCTTTTCCATTTGCATACATTTAAGGAGCTTTTTACCTTACTGATTTCCTGGTAATACTTTTTTTCTGCATAAATTTAGAGATTTATATTTCCTTTGTATATGCTTTGCTGTTTCTAATCTACATATTTTTTCAATTTTTTTTAGTGTTCTTCTCTTCCTGTAAATATTATTTCATTTACAGTTAGGGCAGGGTTTAGTGGTGGACTTGGCAGTGGTAAGTTTAAGTTTAGACTTGATGATCTTAAAGGTCTTTTCCAACCTAAATTATTTGATCACCCTATGATCTCTGTAAAGTAACATTTCTAGAGAATTAACAAGGAATATTAAAAATTAATGGAATGCATTTTTCAGCATAATTTTCTCCTTAGCTGTTTATGCATATTTGATTATTTCCATTTTTTTATTTTGCAAGGCATTTCTGCCTTTTTTATTTCCTGGCTGTCAGGCAGGATAGAAAGATTTTTCTGTGCCTATCTTTCTGTTGATATCCTAAATCATAATAATCCTGTGAAAAAATTCATTGCCTTCCTGTGTTTACCTGTATCTCTAACTATAAATAAATCATAACTTCTTTAGTTTGCAAGTGTAAAGATGACATTTCCAACTCTCACAAAATTTCTTTAAAGGGAAAATCAAATCCTTTTTCTGTTGTGATTAGATAGTCAAGCCAATTTTGGCTCATTTCATTTACTTCATGAAGTAGTTTAACCTTGATTTTGAGGAGTGGCTTTGTTCCTGCTAAAAACACAGACATAAGTCTTCTGTTTCATGCCAGTTTTACTCCTTAGCAACACTTAGTTATTATCCTGGGACTTTGGCTGTATGAAACTTAAAAGGATTCTCAGAGAATTTGTACTGGAGTAGCTCAAATTCTTAAGAACCACATTAATTAATTTCTTTTGACTCTACCTACCCGTAAAATTGAAGTGGGGTGTTTTTTTCATATTGTTTGGTATATACATAAAAACTTGTAATGTAGCAATACATACTTTGCAAAATTCCTCCTACAGACTGATATATTTTCTGCATCCGAATACAGTTTGAATTTTAAGACCCTTGTGCTTGTATCCCTTAGATTGTTAACAGCAAGTACTGGTCGCTCAAGAAACTTGTGTTCATCTGCATTGAAACAAGACAGTAAGGATAAAATAATGTAGCCTCTGAATTTCTAGATATTTCAAAAAACTCTTACAGTGCAGTAGGAACACAGCACAATTAATACAACCTAGTCCATGTTTTTTATGAGTCTTTTCCTGGAGAGTCTTTCAGAGGAGGAAAAATTGGCAAAACATATCATTTAGTGGTCTTGTAACTAAGCTTAAGGTTAAAAAAAATCTGGTTAGACACTGCATGTTTCATCTTTTAGATGAGTTTTCTGAATACTTAGCTCTCCTCCTTTGAACTACTTACAGCTTTATATCCCTACTAAAATACCTGATGAAATACTACATATTCAGGCTAAATTAAAAACAAATAACTGTAAATAGTGCATGCTTTTGTATTTTATGTTTATTTTTAGCCATGCACCCCCCCCTCTCGCCCTGATTATCGTTTCAAACGTATCTCAAGGACATCCTCCAAACACATAGCAGTGGCAAATAATCAAATAGATTTTGACTTACAGAGAAGAAGGGAGAAGATGAAATGCCAAAGGTAATTCCAAGCCCCCATGCTGAGTTTCCACCTCCTTGCAGTGCTCTTCCCACGCGTGGAACTGGCCTTTTGGCGGGAAGACCTCGTTGATTTAAACAGGGGCGAGGCTGCAAGTGTTCCACCTCGGCCTCTGCAAATCCCTCACACAAGTGGGATCACAGCCAATGTAATCAAATGCTCGCCGCTCACCTGTTCTGTAATAAACTCCAGAGCTTTCTGCCGAGGCATGATTGCTTTTCTTTAATGGAACAAAGTCTAAACGCGATCCAAAAGGGAGTCAAAAAGGAAAGACGGGCAGGATTCAGTGGGCAGTGCATCACACCTGAACAACTTTTTTTTTTTCTTTTTTGGGGGATATTCAATCAGTAAAATATTTCAACAACCTTGAGGCTGTGCAGTGACTAAGGTACAGAACTGAGGAGCCTTGGATCTGAAAGTCTTGCACTAATCAGAAGATACCACTTTTTTCTTTGTAGAATCACAGAATCAACCGGGTTGGAAAAGACCTCTGAAATAAGTTCAACCCTTGATCCAACACTGCCATGGTTACTGGACTCCTTATTTTCCTGTACTTTTAATTATTTAGGAGCAAATGTTTAAGTATTCAGTTCTAACTTGCATTTTTTAGGTATTAGAATAACAAAGTGCCAGAAATGCACCAAACAGACACCAGTCATTGGTTCTCCAACACTGGAAAGAGGCTGGAGGGGGTGTAAATCTCTCTTGCTTCACTTCTTTGAATCAGGTAGAAAATACTGAATGACCAGGCCTCTCATTTTCAGACGAGTTTATCCCCATTTTCTTTAGTAGCTAAGTTCCCCCTAACTATAAGCAGTTGCTACAAACAGACACTTCTGATTATGTCTTTTGAGTCACAACTTTAACCCAATAATGCCAAACCTGCCTCTGTGTGCCTGGGGGTCATGAACGACCTAAACAGTTACGTTGTGCCATATTTTTAATATCCTTTACTGCATGAGGTTTATACTGAAAAAAGCCTCCATCAGGCAATTTTCAGTGAGATTTGTGTTCCAGCCACACTATGGGCAAGGAATGCTGTCTGGAGGGGAGTAGGGTGGGATGGAGTGGAGTGGGGCAGAGTAAGGCCTGAAGAAGGAAGACCATTATTGATTTTTTTTCCCCATTTTTTTCACAGATATGCCAAGACTTGTCATATCTAAAACTGCATAAAATCTAGGTTTTGTTTCAGCAGTTGTTTTCTAAAGGTGGTTTCTTTTTTCGTTTTACTTCGTCAGGGAAGTAAAACAAAGAAAATAGTCTCAAAATTAACTTAAGGGTATTATTGTTCTCTGGTGTGATGTAGCAGTTGCAGCTTTGTGCCTTGTTTGACGTAGAAAAACCTGACTCAGATCTCTTCTTAGCAATCACTTGCTTACACCTTTAACTGGAATTCTTAAAGAATAAATATGAGCTATTTCCTCCTGCATAAAGAATTAGAAGTTGCATTTTCCTTTTACTTGGGAGGCCAGTGTCTTCAGGCTTCTCTCTGTTGGACTGCCATAAGCTTGACTCCAGTCTCTAGCTCAAATTTGGGCTCTTAGGGTGGTGTCATTCCACACACAAGGGTAGTGTTGCAACCTAAGCCCCTTCCCTGCCCTCTGCAGTCCTACTCACCTGTGAACAACCTGTGACCATCAACGCTCTTGCAAACTAGAGCCTTCAGTCCTGTGAAGGAAAGGGTGGGATATTCCACTCCCTGTCTTTCTTAACCAGGATCATCTTCCTATGAAATGCCATAGAAAATTGGCTGCAAAGTCTATTAAGTCAAATTTTTAACTGCCTTAGAAGCACCACCACTGGTTTTCAGTGCACAGTGACACCCAACTTGTGTGGAAAGAGAAGTCCCTTATGAACCAAAAGAACAAACCAAGTTCAGATTTAGTATTATAAGCCCATTTTTATCAAATGGCATATAACTTTAAAAAAAAAAAACCATACACAAATAAACCCCAAAAACAAACAAACAAACAACAACAAAAAAAACCCAAACCCAACCAACAAGAAACCCCTGAACTCTTCTTTTTTCAGAGGAATAGTTACAGCAGGGTTGCTGGTTGTTTTATTACAGTCTGTTGGCAAAGGTTCTGAGAAGCTTCTCTGTTATGCAGCCTTTGACAGTTTCTCTTTTTGCACCTTGAAAATCTCTGCCCCAAAACCAAACTAAATTCTAATTCAGCTCGTCATATACTTTACTGTAAAAGTTGCTTTCTGGTAAATGCAGAACAAGTTTTGCCACATGCCTTAAAGATAAGAGACTTCCCAGTATGAAACTGGTGACCCTTCCCAAATATTTTAAGTGCCTTGTAATTCATCTTACCAACCTATAAGCTCAAGATTTAAATGATCACCTACTTCTTACATTTATTTTTCAAAGCTGATGAGGAAACTCAGGTGTCACCTAGAGTTAGAAGCTGAAGGATGCACAAGGAAATAACAAGATTGAAGTGACTTATAGTTCACTTGCCAAAACCTTGGCATTCCTTTGGAATGCTCAAAGACTCTGGACTTTACATTGGAAAAAAACTCTTTGAGATACTAATTTTCATCTGCTTAACATTACATTGTTAAAAACTTGTTTTTACCAAGGCCTTAGGTTCTCAAAAACCAATGATTAACCTAAAAGAAATACAGAGGGGAGCTGAATTGCAAAGACAGTGTCTTTTATCAAGTTAAAGAATACAATGGGGAGAAAAAACAAACTCTTGTGGGCTTCTGAGCCCCACAACCAACTTGAATCAGAAACAGTAAATATTGGGGAGGAATGCTAGTGAGAGGTGAAAGACAAACAACACATCCCGAGGTACTCAGTTTTCTAATTTTTCCTCCTGCCAGCCATCACCAAACACTTCCAGACTCTCACTTGCCCATTCATAAGTCAAAATGGAATTTCTTGGGGAAATCACAATTTGGGGGTAGGGGATAATACTGGTTTTAACAACTTTTATCATGTTGTAGTACCAAACTTACATATCCAAGCACTTCCAAGAACATATCAGTACTGTCAGTGAGGATGTGTATTGGTCTGAGGGTGTCGGGAGTGAAAGAAATAGGATTTTTTTAGGTAAGAAATATACTTTCCCTGTGTTAAAGAATGTCTGCAAGTTCATGTAACTGTCATTGTCAAAAATCTTAGAATAACACAACCTGCTCCCCTACAGTAATGCCTGTAAATTAATGTAATGTATGTATGTAAATGCCTGTAAATTAATGTAACCAACCTGCTCCCCTACAGTAATGCCTGTAAATTAAACAGCCTTAGTTAGAAGCAGACTGTACCTGCACTGTCACAAATTGTGGCCACAATATGGATTTCAGACATTCAAAGCCTCCTGGCTTCTACAGTCACTCAAGATTATTATTTTTATTGTTGTTATTGCTGTTATCCTTTTAATACTATCTGTGGGTCAGTGACATTTTACATGACATTTCCAGCTGCATTATTCAGTGGAAATCACTGGGTTTGTTTCAATGTTAGCCTATTATATATTAACTCAGGACTGTCTCTCAGGTTTTTATTTTATGTTTGCTTTCTCATTAATCGTGAGTCATGAGATTCTTCCTTGTTCAAAACCGCTTCCAGAAGAGCTACCCTCCATTTTGTAATTTTAGTATCAGAGAGAATGCTTTTTTTTCCAACCACTCTCCTGTTCTCAACTGATTTGTGCATTTCTAGTTTGGTGTGATTTCAAACAGCACAGATATGTTAAGTCCCAGAAGTCTCAAGACATTCAAAGTGTTTGGATTCAAATGTACACTCACAGCTTCCTGGTCAGGAGGCTTTAAAGTGTTCCAGAGGGGAAAAAATATGGCTGAGGAGCATTAAAATTTAATCAGCTATGAGAAAATCATATGGTACCAGCATGAGGTATTCAAAGGGTATAAAGTGTCTTGGCCAGAGACCTAAACAGCATATCCTGTTCCAACAGGGTCCCTGCTCCCACATCATCCATGCTGAAGAGCTGGTTAAAACAAGATGTATTCCCCCCTTGCCTCTTTACATTTGATAAGAAAACATTCTGAGGGAGGTGTTAGAGTGTTCCTGTCCCTCACACCAATAGGAAAACAGTCTACAAGGGACATTTCATGGGCTGTGGGAACCACGTAGCTCTGCCAGTATAGATATGTGAGATACAGACATCTCAGATATAACTCTGAGAAGCTACTTGCTTTTTACCACACCGTGTGAGCTCAGCTGGGAGACCTCTCTTCCACAGGGGCAGACTGAGGGCTGGGGGATATTTATTTACTCACAGCATGATTAGAGGTAAAAAAAAATTCCTAATTAGTAGACCTTGAACAATCCAGCTGAGAAGAAGGAAGTGAATATTTCCCTCATGCCACACAGGACTTCCAGACACCTTTAGAAGGTCCCTGTTCACTGATGGGCATCTCGGCCATTTGGGGCTCAGTGCAATACAGAGGGGTGGAGAGGGAAGGGCACTCCCGGGTGGCTAAAGCATCTCTGTGGCCTTCTGACCTCGAAAGCACCAAAAAAACCCCCCACCTAATTCAGAAAAACAATTCACATGAGCTTTGAGCTCTTTCTTGAGCTCTTTCAACTTCCGTCTCCTCATACCTAACCATCCAAGGCTCAGCCCAACCAAGTTAAGAAAAGTCATGATCTTGTCTTGGAAAAAAAAATTAAGACAGAAACAAGAGGGAAACAAGCAATGGAAAGAGGTACCTCTATCTGCCTTCTGGATCTGGGGAATTTGAAGTTCATGCTGAGACACTTTTTGAGCATTATAATGACTGAAAATTTTGGACAGAGGAACTAGGAATGCTGAAGACAAATGTTTCTATGGAAGCTTGAGGCTTTAAAAAAACATGTGCCATCAAACAAGAAGTTCCAGGCTTGCAAAACGTGTTTCCTAGAGACTATTCCTGCTTACAATTGGCAAAGTACAGTTCCTTTTGTGGAGGAATAATGAGGCATGGTGCTGAGCTGCAAAGGTAAGCAGTGCGCTCTATCTATCTCTGATGAAATGAAACCCACATTTTCCTTTCCAGTCTTGCACTGGATTATCCTGGAGAGAGCAAATGGAAGAGGAATCAAGTACAAAATGCGATGACAATAGCAAACAGGTAAAGAATCACAAAACCACAAAACCACAAAATCACAAAATCAAGGGGCACCATCATCAGAGAATGTTTCTACCTCCCCCAGTAGCACTGCAGAGAGAGATACCCGAAATAAGACCATCCAAGGTGGTTCTATAACCAGAATCAGAAAAGTCCTGATAATCTTGATCTATACTAATGACATTATGCTGCTTCTCTGACTTCATTAGATGCTTTTTTTTTACTTAACCTTGTGCTGTGCGTGTGCATCAGTTTGGTTATATCTGTATCATGGAATAAAGCTGTGTAGTCCCCATAAGTCTGGAAAGGAAAATGAAGAAGAGAAAATTTTTCCAGAAAAGAAATTCCAGCTCTCCATGAAGGAGCATCACTGACACAACATCTGCTTCAGGGATATAAGAAAATAGCCCCTTGGCAAAGAACAAATACCAGTGTTAATTATAAACCACAGATGAAAATAAAGAAATTAGCTGTGGGTTCCAGGGTGGAATTCAAGACAACACTGAGCCAGGGATTATTGCCAAAATAGCAGTATAGCTTCAATACATAGGCAAGGCATCCAAAACTAAAATAGTAACTCTCAAGGAAGATACTCCTGTTTTGGAGGCTTGCTGCATGGAATCTGAGGCCCTTCTCACAAACTAAGAGAAATATGATGGTACACAGAGCTCAGGCTTCCGTCAGCGTGGCTGCTGAGGGAGCTGACCAAACTGGTTGATCTTTCAAAAAGCCCTTTTCAACAACTTTTCTTCTCTTTTAAAGGATCTGTTTTAGTAGCAACTGCCAGCTGAACCGACTGTCCATGAGGCCACAGAATCATGGAATTTGAAACAACTGCTGGGCACAACAGGCATGGGGATAGAGAGGAGGGTGAGGAGGCTCCCCTTGGCAGCTGCCAGATGTTGGGTTGGCAGGGCTCTCATGCCCTGTTGCAGTTCAGTGTCACCCGTGAAACAAATCTTGATGCAAACCCAGCAACTGTACAGTAACTTTTTTTGCCACCAACATAGTTGAAAACCAGAACTCTCATGCTCTCCACCTACCCTTGTTATCAATTTATTTCTCTGGAACAAAGAACTCATTCAATAAGCAACTTTTTGGTACAGATTGTGTTTCAGGATGTTTTTAAGAAGGGTATTTTATAACTCACTATCTCCTCTTTCCAGCCTTAGTCCATAGAGGTCAGCCATACAATCTTGAAAAAGCAGCAGTAGGTGTGAGAGCCACAGGAAGCCCTGTGTGGTTTCAAGATTTTGAACTTCTAACTTATCTGACTCAGGACTCAAAATGTCACCACTCTTCAAAGAGCTCCTGAAACAAAGTGTTCTGGAAAAAAAAAAAAGTCAGTCTGAAGGAAACTTCTGGTTGCATTAAGGCTGAACAGTCTGGTTTTGACTCTTATCCAAGTTTGAACACTTTGATTTCCCAACTGTATTACATGGCAATGTTATCTAAAATACAAAATTATAAGGGCAAAACAGAAAACAAAACCTATTTGACAGTTTTTTGGAAAGAAGTGTTGTGATAACTTCTCCATGGTAATTCCAGTGAAGTCATTCTGCTTCTCAGGGAGATTTCCTTTTGAAGAAAACAGTTTTGGGGTTTTTTTCAACAGTCCTGTTCTCTCAGGAAAAAAAAAAATAATAAAATTAAAGACCTTTCAATGGAGCAATTTTTTGCCAGGGACTCCTCTGTGTTGATCATTTTCTTTTACATAATTTAGGTAATGGCTATGCAAGAAAACCTCACCCCATCTTAGGTTTTTCATACCTACACCCTTTTCAATGTAAAGCATTAGTTCTACTGCAACACAATGCAGGAAATACCACCACAGCCAGGATCAGGATTCCAGCCTCCCACTGCCTTTTTCCTGAAGAGCTGTGTTTAGCTTCATGAGGCTGCACAAAAGGCACAAGGCTGAGGTTTTACAAAAAAAAAAAAAAAATCTGTTTTTCTAAGAATGGGAAGTGAAAAAGAAGAGGAGGTGCCCAAAGATCACCATCAACACAAATATCACTAAATAGATGCTATGAACTGCTCCTGGACCCCAAGGCCAGAGAGAAAAACTGGCTCAAAATTACACTGCTTAGAGCTCATCCCTCAAAAGCAAGTTTGTCTTGGAGAGAACCAGGGAGTGAGCTTAGAGTTAAGCACTGTGAAAGATCAGAGGTTTAGTGAATAAACTTTTTCCATGGCTCACTTTTTTTTCAGAAGCATAGATGTCACTGGTGAGAATGTGTTATCTCTTTCTGTTCAGAGAAGACATTTGTGGAAGCTTTTCTCTGATTTTTTCAGAGAAGGGCTCCAATCATACATTTTCCATTGTCTCACTGACATGTGCAAGATCTGGAAGGTTCAGGACCAGAATTAGAAGCGAGACCATCATGAATAAAACATACCCATGTGAAGGGTTTGTGGGGATCTCTTTAGGATGAGGTTCAAATGCTGAACATTAATTAGCTTCTGTGCTAAATAAGCAATTTCCTCTCAATAATTCACTCTATACCTTTGGCTTAACCAACTGTGTGAGGCAGCTAAATATTCCCTGTTTGAACACAGTTGGAATTCAGCCGAGTTCTTGTAGTCTGAGTTGGATCCCCCTGCACAAACAGCACAGGGGCAATGGAGCTACTCCCTGCTAAACAGGCAGGGAGACTGACACTGGATTTCTCACTAGTCCAGCCTGTAGAAGAACACACAGGCTGTTAGTTTAAATTTTCTTTCCCTAGTTTAATTTTTCTTTCACAAAGAATTATTACTTTGGCTCACTAGCAGCAAGGCAACTACAACCTGTTTTTCTAGACAGGTATCATTTATACAGAATCATCCCAGGGAAAATCTGGGATTTATCCTTAAATACTCCAATATCCTTAAATCCTGGTATTTTTCCTTAAATAGAGTAAATAAATGAAGGCACAGACACGTAAAGGACAACAAAATGAACACTTTCAAAGCAATAAGCATATATAAAAATGTCATAAAAGATGATTCATATGATTATACAAATATAAATATTAAATCCATGAGTAGGGAACCCTCTGCTAGACCAGTTGCTCAGAGCCTCATCCAGCCTGGGTATAGAGATATAGACATTTACATCTCTAGAAATACACAGTATGACTCTCCCACTCTCTGCCTGTCCTCAGCACCACAACAGAATGTCAATGCCAATTACTACAATTAGTGACAAAGTTAATTCCCATGAGTATGTGGATTATTGAATGCTTCCAGCTGCTTTTTTACTCCCTATGAAATAACAGTCCCAAGCTTTGTGGATTTTGGAAAAAAAATTTAATTACCTGTAATGACAGTTTGATGTACCTGGCATGGTAGCACAATCCCTTTTTGTACTCTATCAAAACATGACCCTACACAACACAGCTGTGGGAACAAGAAGTTGGTGATGCTTGTGAACAGGGTACAGGCATTAAACAGCCTTGGCTTACGACCATCCCAACCAAGAGAGCCAATTTTTGGTGCTCTGCATAAGTTTGTGAAGGATGATTTAGCTTAAGATGACTTTTGATTTGCCTGTGAAGTTGCTCTGGGGCAACTCAGAGCCATCAAGCTCGTTTCTGGGTTAATACAACTTCAAGGTGAGGGCAGGTTGGATGCAGTTGTCCATTTTTGAGAGAAAATATTTTGTAAGTCAGATGTGGAAACAAGGGCTTAGATGAAATGCAAATTATTCTCCTGGGGCCTGCCAGCATTAATGAGAGGAGGATGGGACCCATATTCTTGTTTTGTTCTGTTTCAGGACTGAATATAAAGGAAGGCTCTGTTTCCCAGTTATTGTCTCCCTCTGAGGACTCCAGGGGGAGATCAATGACTAAGACTTGTCCCCTGCTGTATTTCTTTGTGTCTCAGTTCTATAGAATGCTCTTTTCTTCTCTCACTTTCTTTAATTTAGTCCGGTTTTCTCTCCAGAGGGATATAAATTCAATAAACTTCTAACCTATGTTCTGACTTTGGAGACCTTCTCCTCCTCCAGCCTTATCTGTCCACAGCTTTCAAAATGCACATATGATAAGCTGGCACCTTTATCTAGCAAGGATAGACACAGAAATGAAGGGATCTTATTCCAAGCAAATTAAATTAATGATCCTTCTCCAAAGCACCAGTTCTTTAAATGAAGCAAAACAAAATAAATCTTCAAATTCTTCTGTAAGCCCTGCAAAGGAAATGAGCCTGAGAAAGTGCAAACCAAACGTCAGACACAGTACTTGAAACTTTTCTTCAGATTGTGCATTTGAACCCAGTTATAGCTACAGAATGGGTCCCTTCCAACTCAGGATATTCTGTGATTCTATATCTCAAGTGTAGAGTGGACAGGACAGCAAGAGTGTCCACGATCACTGGCTAATAAAACAATATCAAAGTCATTAAAAATATTGACAATTAGCAGAGCAAACTCCTAGTCCTCCAAGCCTGTGCTGGCTTTGTCAAAGTCATTTGACTGCAGTGCCTGAAGATTGTGAAACAACCTTAAAGTTTGCATCTCTACAGCAGCTGCCATTTGAGATTTTCAAAGCGTTTTACAAAAGTGATTTGGCTGCATTTCACAGATCATCTGCTCCAAGGATTTCCCCAGGATAGATTTCCCTGGTTTTATTAACAGAGAAACTGAGTGGTTAGGCACCTGGTTCGAGTACTTCCACAAAAGATTTCCTGAAGACTACAGATATCACTCCTTAGGGGCCAGAAATCTGCCCTCATCTGCCAAGGAAAGCTTTCACATGAATTAGTGCAATTGGTACCACAAGAGGTGAAGAACTGGTTTGTTGATATTTCAAGCACTTTGGACAACTTTCTATTTCCCTGAAGAAAGCTTAAGATCCAAATAAATGTAAGTGATTAAACAATATGAGGATATGTATCCTGTTTATTTACTTTTATGATAGGGATGCAAGTTGAGGAGAGCTGTAGGTGGACAGAAATAGGAGAGCTTTAGGAATAATACTATATTCCTGTATTAAGAAAAACCCTTGTTTGGTTTTGAGGGAAAAGCTGCACTACTTTCTTATGATGTATGTGTTACAATTATGGTATGAAAGCAGCCATTCCACTGAATGCATTCAAATTTTGGACATCTCATTAAATGACTGACAACACAGGAATTGGGTTGCAGTATGTGCTAGAATCCATCTCTCTCAGGCACTTCATGTAAGGTGAGGCTGCTCTTCCTGCTAGTCCTGGTATGAACCTTGCCTGTACGTGATGGAAGGGTGGAGAGGAATGTCTTTGCAGGACATTGCCTGACCTACAGGTTCCACTAGAGAGTTTACAATTTCCAGCTGATCAGGTTTGGGTAGAGGCAAGCCCCTGGACTCCCCTGATCAGACTGCAATGGATGATACCATAACAAAGTCAGCAGTGTGTGAGCTCTGCCCCTGTGCAGGAAGACTGAGCACTGAAGTGTCTGACATTGGTTCGCTCTCAGAAAAGGTTTCCCAAATGATAGTGGTAAGGTGGGATTAAAATGAGAGCTTCTGGCTTTCAAGGAGCACTTTGGCACTCTTGAATTTTTTTTATTTTTTTTTCTCTTATCGAAGCAGCTTTTCTGTCATTTACTTCTCCAGCAAGGAAGATGGAGAAAATCCAGATAGTGATGGCCAAACCCTGTAACACTTATCTTTCATGATAAGGATCCCCTTCAAGTTCCATAAGTTGCACCTGAGCCAGACAGTTCACTGCTTTGTCCCTCCAGAACCAGGACATCACTGCAGGCCCCCAGTGTTAGAAAAGCTCTGTCTTTTGGTCGCTCAAAAGAAACCCACTTGAGGGTCTTCATGGCTGTTTGTGTCCTTGCTGACACTAAACTCCATATTCAGCCTGGCAAGGTGAGTGATAGACTCCCCTGCTATGAAATCACTAAGCTGGACCAGTAATCAGCAGTCATGGTGCAGTGCAGAAGAGGTCAGAGTACTTCTGTGGCCTCCTTGTAGCACCTCACAACCTTAGACAAGTGTGGCAGAGATGCCTGGGCTTTCAGCTCACCATACCCAGTAATGCACCATTTCAGGGCTGTATCAATATGACTTCATATTTGATAGAAAGTTCTTGCAATTTCCTTTCACTTCTCCTCTCCAGATGGATTAAAAAGGGAGTTCTGTACCTGTAGTGTGAATATATTTCCACAGGAAAGGGAGAACTGGTTACCTGCTGATAACTCAAGTACTTAGAAATGGATTGTCCATACACACATTTATTGCTTGTTCTCTACCATCTCTCTCTCTGATCAACAGGTTTCTGCAGGTGAACAAAAATCACAGTGTGTAAAACAGATTGGGGGTGGAGGGTGGTGTGTGCCCCTTTGTGTGGAACATAAGGGGAGGTGGGTCCAGATATGAAAAGGCCTCAATGCTGAGGTGTTCATGACATACGTGTCCTTACAGGATACAGTACAGAGAAAATACATAAATATATGCACACACAAAATATAAACCACAAAGACCACTGTCTGTTGATAAGTACTTTCCTTTTCTGTGATGTGACAAGTGTTGCTGCACAGGAGGTATATTACTGCATGGTTTAAAGATAAACAGAAATAATTTCTATATCAGTGGTTGGGTATTTTACATAATGTTTATTTCTTCCACTGTCCCTTTTTACACTGAAACCCCTTTGGAGAAAGGACAGTCATGAGCTACAAAGTGTCAGCACCAAGCACAGTGACTCCAAGGCCAATCTGCCCTCCCTACTCTACTGTAACACAAATTATTAAAAACACTTGTTTAAGCATTTCTAGCAAACCGTGAACTAAATATGAAAACTAGTTACAGTTCTGAATTAGTCTTGCAGGAAGCTGCTGACAAGGGAGCTTACAAGAAAGATGGAGAGAGACTATTTACAAGGTCAGGTAGTGACAGGACAAGGGGGAATGTCTTCAAACTGAGAGCAGGTTCAGGTGAGATATTAGGAAGAAATTCTTTACTATGAGGGTGATGAGGCACTGGAACAAGTTGCCCAGAGAAGCTGTGGATGCCCCATCCCTGGAAGTGTTCAAGGCCGTGTTGGACAGGGCTTGGAGCAACTTGATCTAGTGGAAGGTGTCCATGCCTGTGGTAGGGGGTTGGAACAAGATGATCTTTATGGTCCCTTCCATCCCAAACCATTCTGTGATTCTCTGATTCTATGACAACTCTCTGTTGAGCTCTTCTAAGTAACAGGGATGGGGGGAAATGACTCGAGTGGGTGAGGTGAAAGGGAATGGGGAGACAAGCCAAGGAAGGAGCCTCTCCTGTATTGTGCAATCCCGAGGGCACACATCACTTTGCAGTGCTAACAGTCAGGTGAAAACTGCCTTCTAACCTCCACTTACCCTGTTAGTGACTCAAACAACAGGTGAAAAAAATTTATGGGGAAAGATTTATGTACAAATATCAAAGAAGGGTGCACACCTGCTCAAGGAAATGTAATAACTCAAGTACTCTTGAAGTATATCCCTCTATAGTTTCTTACCGCAGGATTTGTTGGTTGATTGAAGGTATTTTCATAAACCTGACTCCAACTTTCACTGTAGGTGCTGTCCAAACAAGCAACACTCTCTGAAAGTTGTTGTCAAGCCTCTAAAATGAACGTACAAAGGTCAGAACCTGCATTTATTTAAGGAGGAAAAAACCTGCCGGTGCCATTTCTGATCTTATCGTTGCAGATCTGTGTTTATTTTTTCTCCAGCACATTCTTTTCTCCTTGTTCTTGGAGCTGGGATTTGTAAGTGCCTCATGGCACAATCTGTGAGCAGGATTGTTAAGGGCTTTCCCTGTCAGCCATCCTTGTGGGATATTGTGGCTGACTGCACCATGCTGGCACAAGGTATGTGAGGGAGGAAGGAGAGGACCAGGGCTACACCACCTGAGAGGAGTTTTGGGAAGAAACCATAGGTTGGTCACAGCCCAACTCCTCCAAAAGCAAGAGGGTAGATCTTGACCAGAGACAAAGTGTTTCCCACTGGTGTGTTCAGGTGATGTGCTAAAATTTTTCTTTACTCACGTCACATTACAAGCACTTTGGTTTTTACTGTGATGTGCAGACACTTAAAAGCATCCTTCCCCTGTCCAAAATGTGGGCCTGTAAAACCCCTCTCCTGATTGCTGCACGTGTACACAGGCAAGATGTTGTGCTGTGAGTCACCTGGGGACAGGTAATCAGATCAGCTCCCAGGACTGGCACTTGGTAAGCAGTGAAGAACAATCTTCAGGCAGCACAGCAGGTCTCCATGAGGTCAGGCTGGCAGAGGCTCAGGGGACCAAGCTTTTAGGAATGAGCTCTGAGACTCTCTGGAACAGAAGTCTGCACACGAGGCATACAGTGGTCTGGGGTGACACACTGACACAGACTTCAGCACTTGAAGTCTCAAACCTGTATAGACACGTCTCTTAATCAGTAGAGACCTCACTGGAGACAGTGAAGGAGTCACAATATCATTGGAGTGTGCTACAGGTTTAATACATGCCTTTGCTGAAAGCTCATCCCACGACCAGCTTCAGTGTCTCAGGCAAACTTCATCAAGATTTTATCTCCCTCCCCTCCTGAATCACCACTCCTTTAAATGTGGGTTCTGCAGGAGAGGAGTTACCTGATATTTTGTGCCTCTGCCTTCCATAGCATAATACTCCTTTGGGAGTAGTGGATGCAGGAATACTATTGTTACTGTCCCAGCTCATCCAATTACATAAAGAGGGAAGGTAAGAGGGGAGTTTGGGCAATCCCAGATAAGCAGGTTTGAACTGACAAGACTTAAAAACACAAATCTGAGGCTCCTCTTCAAAAAATAACTAGGAAGATGATCCAGAGACCTTCAGGTCAGCTGCATTAGAGTTTCTGGAAAGTTTGTGGAGCAAATACCCCTGGAAATTTTTTATTCCAGACATATGAAGGAGAAGAAAGTCATTGTGAACAGCCAGTAGTAGATCAGTAGATTGCAAACTGTGCCTTCTACAACGAAATGTCTGGTTCTGTGGACAGGGAGTGAAGAGTAAAGATCCTTAAACTGGGCCTCAGCAAGGCTCCTGACAATTTCTCCTGCAGCATCCTTGCATCCAGCCTGGGAATGTATGAACTGGAGGGGTCAAGCCAAGCGACTGTTTCCTCCAACTGGAAGCTTTGAGGCCACGGTAGAAATTTTGTGTTCAGTTTTGGAACTCACAAGTGCAAAAGACATATTGTGAGACTGAAGCAAGTCCAAGGAAAAGGTCACCGAGCCAGTTAAAAGGCTGTGTACACGATATTTGGGGGCTTGAGAGTGTCCCTAGTCAATAGGCACAAAAGAGTGTCCTCACCACTGTCTGCCAATGAGTTAGTTGTAAGCTCAGTATGCTCACACCCTGTCCCAAGCTACTTTCCCCACAACTCTGTAAACAGTGCTTTGGTTTGGGTGCCCCAGGAAGAGAAAGGGAGATGGAAACTGTCATCCCATGCTGCTGGAAGACATTGGCCTGGTCTGTGCTCTCTGTTCTTTGTACTGGCAAATGATGCCAACTCAAGGTGTCCCTTTTTTAACCAAGAGAGATGCACATGGATATTGTACAGTGCAAGTGTGGTTAGATGAACAGGAAGGTGCCCTAAGCTGGAAAACCTTCTGCCCTTTCCATACAGCTCACTAATTCTAGTTTGAGAGCATCCTGGACAGGTGAGTTCTGCTGTCTCCACTCTAATACAGATAAAGATGACAGTACCACCATACAGAAAAAGGGCATTTTTGTGCTCAGGGAAGCCTTAGTGGGCACCTTCACTAAGACTGTCCAAAGTTCTGGGAAATGAGTGATCCCTGTTCAGAAACACCTATGGGACCTCTGCTATTTCCACGGCACCATAATTCTCAAATTGGACAAGCTTTTGTGAGGTCCCCTCCCTCTTCCTTCCTTCCTTCCTGTTCCCCACATTTGCCCATCACCGAACGCTGCAGAAGTTGTGTTTGCTCACAACAAATGACCTGTGAGAAGAGGTGTCAACAACACAAAGACCAGGGATGACCCAGCAAAAATTATGCTGCTTTTCTGGATCACTCAGTGCATGCCTGACTCGAACTCGCAATTATGTACTCATATTTTCTCTTTATTTGTCATAAACCATCTATTTGATTTGGTGTGTTTAAACAGATAGCTTAATCCCCTCTGACACTGCTTGGTCTGTGACGATTTGTGTTCCTATTTACATGTAAATTTATTCTTTACAGCACAATTGGCTGTCTATATCTATAGACAGGCTCGTGGTTTTGCTTTTTTCCTGCATAACAGCACTGGAAAGAAACACTTACCCAAATTCATGTCACTTGAAATTAATAGTTATTAATACTGCTGCCAATCCAGAAGCAGAGGGGGTGGAGGGAGGAACAGGTGGAGGTTAATTTTCTGACTGGAAAAATATATTTTCTCTCTGAGGCTGGTCTCCTCTCTGCTAAGTTATTTGTCAAAGACATAATCCTGTAGGATTTGAGAAAGAACCCACTCTTATGCCGTGAAGGTTGAGATTTGACTCATTTTGAGTGACTTTCCAAACTCCTTTGCCATCCCAGAGCTTTTCCTCCTTTCTCCAAGTGAGTAATATCTTCACTTCCCTCTGTGGATAAGAGAACAACACCAGGGAGAGTTCTGGTGAGATTTACCACCTAAATTCTGGTTTCTTGACATCATGAGTGGGTTCATTTGGCTGGTGTAGTGAATTTACCTGCTGCACTCCAACCTTGCCAGAAGCTCAGTATTATTAGTTTTTCCAAGTATTTTCAGATGAACTATTGTTGGCTGAAGAGGGAGACGAGTCTGTCTACCCTGAATGAAAGGGGGAAAGAGGAGAAAAGGGAGAGTTTTGAATCAGCACAAATGAAAAAGCATTTTTAAGTAGTGATGCAATCAGACAGCAAGATACCTCAGACAGCAAGGTACAACTACAATGCAATTACAGTTTTAAACAAGTTCCTCCTCACCTTCTGCTGGTCAAAACAGAAAAAAAAAATGAACAGTTGTAGGACAGAAATAATGACACACCTGTCTCAAAACTATCCTTGAGTTGTTCTCCTAACCTGTGGAAACTCCCTGTAACAATGTGAGCAGACAGTCAACAACTTTGCCAGATGGCTATCAGCAGAGAGCTGGAACTATAAAAAGAGTAAATATGTCATGTCTGAAGATCAGTTAAAAACACTTCTCTTTTTTTGCATACAAATATGGGAACATACAATGCGTGTCCATCCATGTGTATGAATGCAGTAGAGCCAAAACGGAAGAGCTAAAATATTGCCTCAGGCCTCAAACCCTCTTTAGGCCATGGGATGCCTTCTGGAGAGGTCATGGACAGATGGTCAGGAGAGTCTCCTGAGAGTATATTCAGATATATTTCTGAGAGTGTATCCAAGAGTGCAGCAGAGGGAAAGCTGCATGAAGGAAGCACTGCCCTTCTCTGCGAACTTTGGACCTTCACTTCTCCCAGAGGTCATACTCTGTGCTACAGAGGGCTGCAATTCCTCTTTGGTTTCAAGTCATTTGACCATAAATTCTGAAATCACAGAATAGTTTGGGTCGTGGGGAACCTTAAAGATCATCCAGTTCCAACCCCCTGCCATGGGCAGGGACACCTTCCACTAGACCAGCTTTCTCAGAGCCCCATCCAGCCTGGCCTTGAGCACTTCCAGGGATGGGGCATCCACAGCTTCCCTGGGCAACCTGTGCCAGGGTCTCACCACCCTCACAGTAAAAATTTTTTCCACTATCTTATCTAAATCTATTCTCCTTCCATTTGAAGTCATTCCCTCTTGTCCTGTCACTAAATGGTCTTGTAAATAATCTCTCTATTTACTCAGTCGAGTGACTCAAAGCCATAGAACAGGATCTGTATTACAGAAGCCATTTCCATTTGAAGAAGCTTAGAAATGACTGAATATCCAGTTCTGAAAAGAAGTGATATGGCCTTTGATCTCCATGGCAACGTGTCATTTGCCACGGGACAAAAAAAAAGAAGAGAAATCCATAGGCAATGTGTATTTATCAGATAGAAGTACATAGCAAGTAGCAGCAAACTGTGAACAATTGAATTATGATATCTGTTGCTATTTTAAAGGGACAGTTTGAGAAAGGTGTGGAGGAATGAGTGAAAAAATTATTTCCTGAGGTCAGAACCACCTGCACAGACTTAAGAGTTAGTTACAGGTCAGGCATCTAGGGAAAAGGGGTCTATACATGTTTTGTATATGATCTCTGTGTCACACATGGATTATGAATCAGGAGTTTCTTGTGTATGGCTCTGCAAATCCCTTTGAAAGCTAAAACCACACTTCGAGAATTTACATATATCTGTGGTACAAAATAATATGGCATATAATTTGCAGTAATAAATGCACCCTGCCAAGACAGCAAGTCACCAAGCTTTAAAATATGCCATAAATTATAATACTTTACGGAGTTTGTATCGGAAATATGAAATATATTCACGACAGGAAAAGAAATAACAACAAAAACCAAACCCATCTTTTATTTACCTGTAAAGAATGTGGGAACCTGTGCTATTCTCAGCATCTATAAACTAATACCTACTCAGCAATAAAGGAACATGTATGTTGGGGCTAAGCACCTCCCAGGTTCTGAGTTAATGTAAAGCTTGGGGGAGCACTCACAGTTTCCCTGTCAGCAATTGCCAAGTGAGCCTTAGAGGCAATTAGCACTGGTTTTGACAGTATTCTTCCATGTCTTTTAGGATTAATTAGCTACATCTCATTAAGAGTGTGCCCCATTTTTTCCAGGCCATTCAGAGACAGAGCTGATAGTATCTTTCTAATAAGTACACGTGTATCTAGTAGACAGAACTTTTAGTAGGTGTGCAGCTTTCTCACAAGTGCAAGAATTCTTCCATGCTCTGCCTTGGTGAGTATTAAGTGAAATGCCTAAACTGACTCAGGTAAAAATGGGAAGATCAACTTCTCCAGCAAAGACCTGTTTTGTAAGTATTAAATGCTACAATACTTGCATTAATTAATTTATCCACAATCCACATGCTCTTGCCAGTAAATAAAATTAAAACATGCATTGATTGATATATTTGGGACATGGTTTCAAACTACTTTGAACAGTTAGTTTATATGTCTTCTGCTCAGCAGATAAACAGGAATAAATGTGCCAGATCACTAGAAAGTTCTCACTGCAGAATGAAACACTAGACTGAGAATGAAGCACTACTTTCGTTTCAGATACAGCTTCCACCTTCTGCTGGGAAGGAAAAATCCATCAGTGTCAAATCATGTGCCAAGGAAGCAATGTGACAAAAGCTCTCTGTCCACATGTTGCCCATGGCTGGCTCACCTTGGCATGTGTAGTAGAGCTGCCTCCCCCTGGTTTCGTGGTTATGAAATCTGGGCAAGAATAGGAGGCAATTGACTTTGCAGTGTTACACAACAGGGCAGGAATTAAACAGAAGAGGTTAGCTTTAGGGTTTAAAGTCAGAGAGAATCACTGAATGGTTTGTGTTGGAAGGGACCTTAAAGATCACCCAGTTCCAACCCCCTGCTATGGGCAGGAACACCTCTTACTAGCCCAGGTTGCTCAGAGCTCCATCCAACCTGGCCTTGGACACTTCCAGGGATGGGGCATCCACAGCCTCTCTGGACAACCTGTTTCAGAGCCTCACCACCCTCACAGTACCATCTGTGGCACCATCACATGGCAAAGCAATGGCAGGACTGGAAAAAAAACGAGCAAACACTGCCGACAGGAGGGAAAACAACTTCCATCTGAAAAGGCAGAGGAGGGTTTGCCCTCTCCCTGCAGCAGGAGGAGACACTCACTGCTAGCTAAACATGGGCAGGGCTGAGGGATGGATGGCTGACCCTCAACCAGGGGATCTCCAGGAGGCTGGAGCAGCCCCTGAGCCCTGGGCTGGGGAGGAGGCAACATTCCCTTCAGCAGATACAGTGGCTGGTCAGTGCAGGAACAGCCCCGGGGCAGAACTCAGCAGGGACAGTGATTCCTGCCGAGGTGTCTCCTTCACCATCTGAGTGTGGTGCAAATCGGCCTCCAGAGCCAGCCCCTGGCTTTCATCCAGACACCATGGAGAGGGGAGCAGCTGCTTGGCCAGCCTAGCAATGGGATGGCTCACATCAGTCTCCTTGTCTTTCTGCTGTGTGCCTGCTGTTCAGCACCAAACCACTCAGCTTGCCTGGCAAGGAGCTGCTCTGTAAAGCAAATCGAGGTTTTCTCCCTCCATTTTCAGAGGAAGGTGTTTTATTGGCTTCCAGATTCCTGGTCTGTGCCTGTTCAAATCCCTCTGTGTATCTTATAGTCAAAAGAGTTGCTTACAATTTACAGCTGTGAGGAGCTGCAAATCATCTCCTAACAAAGCAGAGGCTGAAAGGCACCACTGTGTGTTCTTGGGAGAGAGCACAGAAAACGGGGAAACTATCTGGTATCTCCTGAGACTAAACCAGGTGATTTTTAAATGGACTGCAAAATGTAGTCTCAGACAACCTATCAGCTGAAAATCTTTTGAGGACATAAAGAAAACTCCTCCAGAAGCCAAGAGCATATTGTTTATCTGTAACTCCTGACTTATGTATTATGGATATGGACAAGAGAACTGTGGCATTTGGTTTGGCCCTGTGCTCGGCAAAAGCTGCTCTGTAAAAACTGAAGTTGGATTCAGTAAACATGCTATTCCAAATTCAGCCATATTTTCACATTCTTGGCTGAGTAATGGACAATTTACATTCTCTCTGAGCAGGTATGATACAGTGCACAATTAAATGTGCTAGGCTAGGTTTAAGATGCTATTCATTTATAATACTCAGTAATAAGTCTCTCAAGGTTGGCACTAGAACAAACACAAGACCCTTCTGTCTCCATGTACTAATAATAGCTGTATTTGTCCAAAATATCAATGTGAAGCCCTTCCTTCATCCTTTCAAATTGCCAGATGCCAAAGGCAGCTAATAAACGAGAGCATTGTTTGTGGCAGGCATTTCATATCAAAGCTAAAGCATTATGAGAGGCAAAGCCAGACATTTCCTCAGTGGATTTGAAGAGTTTCAGTATTACTGAACATAAGCCATGAAGAATCCACACTCTCAATAGTGCTATTAGCTGCCAGCACATTCCCAGGGATACAGTGATATTGTTTGCTGGAATAATTTTGCCTGAATGAAAATTCTTCCCAAGTGTCTCTGTCACAAAGGCAGTCTCTTCTTGGAATTCAGAGTCACCTTCACAGTCCCAGAGGTTTCTTGGTGCTTTGGGATGGATTTGTGTCAGCCTGTTGAGAATACTGCTACTCATAACCTGCCCTGTCTGATCTGCTTCCAAATATCCCTGAAAATAGTTCCCTAATGTCACCATACCTGGAGTTCCCAAACATTCCTCAATGCTTGTATTAAGCTTTCCAATTTTACCCTTGGATTTTCCCAAAGGCTTTATTCAGGTGAAGAAAGAGTAAACCCATGTAGCAAGGTGCCAAATATTCACTGCATCATGGATAAACTAATTGAGGCATATTTTCTTTTCTCATTGTCCTTAGGTTCTACTCCTCCCCAGAGTTATCTGTAGCAAAAAACAGACACCATAGAAAAGCAACTGCCAAGAGATTGTGTTCCTTACAGGCTTAAACAGAAATATCATGGAAGAGGAATGCCACTTTCCTTTTTAAATTGGTTCCTTCCATAGCAAAAGCAGGAAAAGGAGAAAATCACTGTTTAAATGAAGGTTTATTACTTCATCTATGCCTACAGATACTTGCAATTTTCCAGAAGGTATAAAGTAATTTTATATGTGTCTAGGAAAAACACTTCTACTAATACTTTCTCTGAAAGGACAGGAAAAGGGAAGAAGTGGGATAAAATTGAGCTCTCTGCACTCAAAAATTGCAGTATTCCTAAACTGTGCTGAACTTTGTCTAACACAAACCCAAACACACACACAAAAATAGTTTGATAAAACTGTTAATATTTTTTCATTCCCTACAGTTATCATTTCAGCAAATTCAGTTCTAGGCAGCAACACACATTCACCCTGACCATTCCAATTCTTTTATAGCCTTTATTATAGACAGGATGGAGCAGTAGATGATTTAAAGAGAATACTGTGGGTGGACATTTCAGGATCCATTGCAAGCACTACACCAGTGATTTATTAGTGACACTACCATACAGCATTTGAGCTTCACTGCTTCGGTCCTGTACTGCTCTTTGCCTTGCCATCTCCAAATGTGCTGGCTTTTTTCTCAATCCTGCTTTTACACTTGTGCTGAGGTTGTTTTTTGTGTACAAGTCTTTGTGTTAAGTCTCCAAAACTCTTCTTTCTGTAGATTGCAGGAGGGAAAAAAATCACTGTTTGGGGAAAGAAGGGCAGGAGAGGCAGGGAACACCTTCAGGGGAATTTTCTGCGTGTGGAAAGGTGCTACATTGACAAGTCTCCTGTGTTACCCTCTGGCAGTATCACACCCAGATTATATATCCAAGAGTGTACACAGTGCACCCTCCAGCACAAGGTGGCAGATGTACACACGGCCAGAGGGAAGTGAGTTGTGGAAACAGGCAGAGATTCCCTGAAAACCCTAGGCTGAAGTGGGCCTGTATGGGTCATCAGACAGCAAGGAGAGAAGAGGAATCTTGAGGGGAAAAAAAAAAGAGAGGGGTCTTGAAGAAAAGTAGCATCTCTATGGAGAGGATACCACTCAGTTGTAGGTTTTCCACAAGCTCTGCAGGACAGATCCCCAGGCAGAGGAGATGTTATGGAGCAGATCAGGGAAGCCCTTAGGTGGCTCTCTGCTCCAGGCTTTCCACCAGGCTGAGACAACATCATGTTTTTAGATCAATTGCAGCTAAACTTTTTCAGTTCCTTTAACTCGTTTCCTTCCGCAGCCTACAAGAAAACTTTCCAAACAGACATTATAAACAGACATTATATAAACAAACATGGCTTGTTTATATTTTAATGGACAAGGAAATTTTCCAATTATCTCAGCTTCTTGTCCCCAACCCCGCTGGGACCAGAATTTGGCAACATTATAATCCAAGAGAAAGGAATAATGGTGAGTGTTTCACTTCAGGTGTCAGCAGTGTTGTGTCCCCGGTGAACAATAGAGACATGAGGCACACACACCACTGGTCTAAAGTGCTTCCTAGAAAACTATGTAAGAGGTCAAAACTAAATCTTCATTTCTCCATATTTTTCATCCATTGTTTTAAATAATTACCTAGAACCAGTGCTTTATTGCAAGAACAAAACGTAGGTAATGCAAACTGGAAAGAGGAGATGGTCAGTGCTGCTCCTCTAGAATTCTCTCCAAACAATTAGTGTCAGAACTACTTGTTTGGTGAAATTGCTTCATCCCTGACCTGGGGAACTGATCACAGCAGTCTAAAATGAGCCCCCTAAAGCATCAGAACTTTGTCTGAAACATGGTGAAATGAATCCTGGGGCTGGAGCACTGCAGTCCATGGCTATAAAATGTTCAGAAGGGGCTGGCAAGGAAGGAGGGGTGAGAGATTTGCTCTCTGTGTAAAAAATTTGATTGACTGCACAGAGCTGTCTTTGAAAAACAGTGATGAACGAGTTGAGAGCTCATGGGTGAGAACTGGAAGGCAAGCCAAAAAAGGAAACCTTGTAGTGGGTGTTTACTACAGGCTGCTGATCAAGGGGAGTCTGTTGACAGAATGTTCATACTTGCAGGCTCTGATCCTGCTGGGAGACTTCAATCACCCTGACATCTGCTGGAAAAGGAGCACAGCAACCTGTAAGAAATCCATGAGTGTCTTGGAGAGCAACAAGGTTAATTTCTTAATCCAGGTAATAGACAGTCCAACCAGAGAGGAAGCGTTACTGGTCCTGTTGTTTACCAGCATAGATGAACTAAATGTGGTTTTTTTATTGTTTTGTTTATTTATGTATTTTTATTTATATTTTTAAATGTTAGAAATGTCAATATTAGCAGCACCCCGGGCTGCAGTGATCATGTCCTGGTGGGTATCACAAGCCTGAGGTATATGGGTCAGGTGAAGAGTAGGATCAGGACACAATTTTGGAAGAGCAAACTTTCTGTTGTTTAAGGAGTTAGTGGATGGGACCCCCTGGACAACTGTCCTCAGGGATAAAGGAGCTATCCAGAGCTGGCTGCTCTTTAATGACATATTTTTTAAAGCACAAGAGCTCTCAATTCTTTTGGAGCAGCTGTCAGAACTGTACAGATTAAAAGCCCAGGGAGGCTGGTGTGACAGTAGTTTCAGATTAAATCACTACATTGTTTCAATACTATTATTGAACTGGGAATGTTGAATACTCCTTTGGCTGTCTTTGCTGCAAAGCATAAAACTAAAAACATGTTTTTTCTTTTGTAAAGTTGAAGAAAAAGACCCTTAGTAAGTATATGTATGTATATAAAGTTGTTGGTGATTGCAGTCCATTGGTGTTTGGATAAGGCCATGTATTGTGTTTTAAGTGATGTTTGAACATTATACCGATACTTGAAGCTGCCACATGCACCAATGTACATCTTAATACCTGTGACTAAATCATAAAGGAAAATATAACAGTACAGGAGTCAACAATAAGTTACAAGACTGCTTTTATTAAGGCATGAAAATTCTTCTGAACAGGCTCAGTCACAACAGCAGTTTCTGCTGAGCATCCAAAGCATGGGGGACAAGCTATTGGTTTGCATTTTCTCTAAAGGTTAGTGCTCAGCCCTTGTAAATGGCATAGCTCCACCAAAATCAATAGGTAGATCTCTAGTCCTGTCACCTCCAAGGAGTCCGGGATTGTAAATACTAAAAACTAGAAAAATATTTGTAACAAAATAGCTTATTCTTTCACTGCGTGCAGAAGGCAAACACATTACATATTTGAGAGAAAACTGAGCAAAAGTTGAGAGACTCCTACATAACAAAAGCTAAGGGTTATTTTGAGAAGTTGTGGACTCCCCATCTCTGGAGGTTTTCAAGGCCAGGCTGGACAGGGCTCTGAGCAACCTGGTCTGGTCTTTAAGGTTTTAAGGTCCCTTCCAACCCAAACCATTCTATGATTCTACGTTCATCAGACTCTAAGACTGCAAAGATAATTTAGTTTCACCAATGACAACTAAATTATATATATATATATATAAAGATCTGGTATGGTAGCAAGGACAAGTCAAGTCAAAGTGTTTTAATCCTTACACAGTCACCTGAATCTGAAGCCCAATGCAAATGACTAACTCTGAAATGTGAAATGTATTTATATATTTAAAAGGTGTATATAAAACCTCTAAGATCCATTAGTATCACCTTTTGCAAAATGTGGAAGTCTTTTACCCCGTTAATCTTATTTTCTAACATAAATTGGACTAGGGGGATAGAAAAGCAACTTTCCTATTCCGTTCTGTACCAAAAAATCAGCACCTAAGTGCTACTAAAAGTGTTCATGCCTTTGAGTTAAGGACCAATTTCCACTAAGAGTTATTTATAATGTTGTCCATTGGTATTGAGGAGGAATTAGTTTGTTCACTATAAATTGATGTGACCCAGACAGAGCAGACTGTCACTGTGTGGGAGGAGCACACGCAGCAAACAGAATAAAGGGGAGGTGGGACAAGTTACACCACCATTTCACTCTCCATCTTCCAACACACTCCCTGAAGTGGAGTTTTGGGGCAGCAGAGAACAGCACTCCAGGAAAGAATCCTGCAGGAGATGCTTACTGTGTGGAAGTGGCTTTTGTTCCAGTTTAATCCAGGTGAACAAACTGTTGTTGTACCCAATGGAGTGTGTAAACTGAGCCTTTGCTGCAGCAATAATGGTCTTGCAGCCAGGCAAAACTCAGCTCAAATATATAAACTATTCAGTTATAATTGGAGTGCTCTCACTTGTGGCCTGACTGTACAATCATTATGGTCTAATTAACAGAATATACAGGTACCAATTGACTTATCTGGGCTGCCAGCAGGAAAAATCTTTTTTTTTTTTCTCTTCTCTTTTTCCACTGAGTCCTTGTCGATTACAAAATTTACAACCAAACCTCAAAATCAGAGTGCTGAAGAACACTCTGAGCAGGTTAAGCCCCAGACTCACAGTGCCTTTTTCTTGCTTGGTGGTAAATCCAATGCTTGTTCTCCAGGTTCTCAGTATACTTAAGGGGTTGCACAATTAGGTCTTCAACGTTGTTGCAGCTCCAGGTTTCCACCTCACCTTAAGTAAACAGTGAATTACAAAGCGAAAAAGAGATTTCTCTGCAGGTTTGATGATTCACTTCCTGGAATATTTATAAAAACATGCAGCTTGTCAATAGTAAGGGCACAAGTGATGCTGAGATGGGCACATCGTGATGTGGCACAGTGAGAGAGCCAAATCTTGGAATTTTAATAATGAGGTCTTTGGTTTTTCCCTTCTGTTTTATCCACGGAAAAAAACTGCCAAAATTCACTCGAAGCTGGAGCTGTAGTCATTAATAGTTCTGAGGACACCAGGGAAGAGCCAGATTGCTAAGAAAAAAAGGGGGGGGGGGAAACAGAGGGTTTAGAAGCCCTTTATGTAGGATAATAATTTGGAAGGGTCAGTGTTGCAACCCATCCAGTCCACTACTGAGAAGAGCAATGAAAGCCAAATGTCGAGTGAAGACAAGCTTCAGTTCTCCACGTGATGAGATATAATCCCACTAGGAAAAAGAATTAAAACAAATTAATCATGATTGAGAAATCAAAGAAAGTAACTTTCAAAGAAAGTTAATATATAGGAAAGAGCTGAGTAGCTCCAGCTTCTAAAAGGAGCCATTAGCTGAGACTCCAACGTGGTGTGTAAGCATTATGAGCCTGACAATATCCTTTATGCTGCACTCTGTTTGCACAACTCCAGAATTCCCATTACTATCAGGTGTTGTAAACACCCATGACCACTCAGGAGAGCAGGGTGATGAACACAAGGCAAGCCATTCTTCTCTCTGTGGAGAGACTCAGAGGCTTCATGTTCTGGTTTTATTTTAATGAACCTCAAAATGCCCTTTATGGCTCTATGGTGGGACTTTTGTCACTGATGGAACTGTACAGCTGCTGGAGTTAGTCCAAGGAGTCCTGGGTATCATCCCTTTGGAATCCCAACAGGTAGCCCTGCCCAGCCTTTGGGAAGCCATCAGAGCATCACCCTCACCTGCAGCCATCTCCTGAGAGCTGCCCACAGATGGGTGTCACAGAGAGTGTGATCAATGTGACTGTAAAACTGGCAGACAATGAGCTACTGGTGAATACTATTCAAGATTCCCAAGCTGATAGCTGGGGTACAGTGTTCCCTGCCCTTTCTCTGTGATTTATATCAAGCATTATTGGCCAGGGTGAATTGAACTAAATTATCTGCAAATACCATCATGATGAGTCCAGTAAAATCAGTGTAGTCACTGCCAGCTGCACTGTCATGCAGGAGCCCTCCCTCCAGGAAAGGGTTGCTGACTAACTCTGGTAACAATGTCAAACAAGCCTGTTTCCAGGAACAGAATCTGATCCACGGTAAACATCCTTGAGTTGTGAAGTAGTAATAATCATGGGCTGCCAGCAGCAAAAATTGTTTCTTTTTTCTCTTCTCTTTTTCCACTGAGCGAGGTGTTCTTTTTCAGCCTGCCAGCTTTCTCACCTCTCTCTCCTCCTCTTAAAGAGGCAAGCAAGCCAAATGGTGGTGAGCTGCTAGAACACACTAATTTTTACAGAAAAATTGCTGAACCCTATGGTATTCTGGGAAAGTGTTAAATTCCCAAGTTGCAGAGACAGAATGTGTTACAGTGGTTAAGTCTCCTCAGAGCTATCTTTTCAGACTCTGTGCAGGCACTTGTGTGCAGTATTCATGCATCATCAACATTTCCAGCCCTTTATGTTTAACATCCCACTATTTTCTTGAAAAATATTTCTTAAAAACAAACAAACAAAAAAAAAAACCACCAAAAATCCCCAAGCTATTGCAGAAAGGGAAAATTTCTGAAGCAAGTTTATAAAGAGAGTGCTAAAGTTCGTCTCCTTTATTGTGCCAATCCATGGTCCAAAACCAAAAGTGATGTGCTTCTTTTAGGGAAATCGTTATTGGTGTTCTTTTCAAGTGGTGTGTCATTTACTCTGCCTGAGATGGAAGCCATGAAGGAAGATGAAGAACACAATGCTGCCTTCCTCCTCTGTAGTCCTGCAGCATTTGAAAACAGGCAAGAACAGTTTCTTTCTTCCTTCTGTGGCCTTCACCCACAGCCAAAAGGAGAGCAGGTTCAAATACTCTCAAACAGAGGATGGTCACCTACAAGTATTTCACCATTTCAGGAAGGAGATAAATAGCTAAAAAAAGCAACTGGTCATAATTCAGTACTTACACAAGGTAACCTGAGGATCTCTAATCGTAGAACACTTGGTAGCTGACGTTGTCAGACTTGATTCTGAAGTTGTATCTTCCCATCTTTCGCTGGTACTGGAAGATGAGAAGGCTCACAACTCCCAGCACAAACCCAACCACAGTAAGGGCAATGAGGATGATGTATCCAACTCCCATTCCAGCCTCCTTTTCTCTCTTCAAATCAGATGCTAAAAGAAAAAAAAAAAAAAAGAAAAACCAAGAGGTGCAAGAAAAAAAGCTTTGAAATCCTTGAGTATTTTACTGGGGTAAAAAACAAGCCTTTCCTACAAATTAGCCAGCAGAATCTGCCAGCACAGAACTGTGATGCAGTAGTGTATCAGCCTTCTGGGGAGGGTGATTCTCATGGAAAGGTCATGAGGACAGTCCATGTTCTCCCTTTTGCACACAAGTGTAGAGTCCCTGCAGACATAAGTGTGATTTTCAGTAAAATAAGAATTAAAGAATCAACACTGGAGACTTTTTGAAAGAAGAACCTTAAAGGCGAAGCATTCTCCCATCTCAATCCTGCCTCTGTTCATCTGTGATTCTTAAAACCCACTTGACTTGCTTTTATCACATATGTAACTCTTCTTTAATCACAAAGTATCTAGGAAAGGATTCTCCATGTGTACTGTGTCAAGGCTTGTGTTTCCAACTGTCTCCCGAGGCACCACAAACCATCAGCAGAATGTGTTCTCCTGGTTTACATTTAGACACTTCCATATATTTGTCCAAATCTACCAAAAGATCCCCCTCTCCCTTTAACATAGTGCCTCTCTTCGTGTTTGTACATGTACTTATAATTCATTCTTGTAAAGGCTTGATGCACCTACAAAAATACATCTATTTGTGTGCTTACATTTTCAGGACAGCACTTATTTAGCCAAGCACTTATGTGGTACCCGAGGTACACAGAAGGCAAATACCACTGCATTCATTCCTGCAATTACAGGCAAGATTTTTGGCCAAAGGGCAGTGTTGGCAGCCACAGAGGTGTGTAATAGCTGTGTCCAAGCCACATAACATCCAGGGCATCATTCCTACAGGTCAAAGCAGTGCTGTATAGCATATTCAGTATTATTTCTGAATTTCAACATGAAACAGAGGAACGAAGAACATGCACAGTGGAAGTGGCAGCCTGTATCCAGATACAGACTGAACAGGCCTTCCTAAGAACATGTAGCAGTGGCCTTTGCTATGGAATGTGGCCAAGTGTAGGCAGAGCAGTGAGAGCTTTTTTTGTGTCTCTTTTGTTATTACCTGACATCGTAATTCATGTTTTCTCCTTCAACACAGAGATGCAGATCACTGTCTGGGTCTGTCCTCACACTTAAAATGAGTTGTGAGTGCCCAAACTGGAAATAGGAGACAACCTTTAGTAGTGCCACCTTTGCCTAGGACTCAGTGCAGTACAACCCAAATAAAACTCCCCTCACCAGAGGTCATTTGGAGGAAATGGCCATTTTTCGGTATTAGAAAAGCACTGGAGTCTCCTGTGAAAAGGATTGTGAGAGCTGCTTGTCATAAGAGTTGAAGAACAAAACAAGCTGCATTAATAGCTAAGTTTTTTTTAAAAAGAACTAGTTCAGAAATGAACACTGAAGGCCTATTTGAACAGACTGATATTTGCATGTAATGGAAGAAAAATACAATATGCTAAGTCAGAGTCCATTTCTAGGTCCAAAAGAACATTGTGAACTCTCTATTCACAGCAGCCACATGTTAAAACTCTGATGCTGGCGAGCCCAAATACTCTCAGAGAGTGTTTTAGATTAATAAGTTATGAATGCAAGTGGCTGGAGGAGGACTGATGACAGAAAACATCACAGATCACAGGTGCCCTTGAAAACACCACTCAGAATGCAGAAGAGGTAGGTGTATAACAAGTCAGACCTTGCTTGAACATAATGCTGGTGTTTGCTCTCCATTAACCTGTACTGCACCTCTCCTCCAACGTGCTGTGCATCAGCTGTGCTCTCTGCCACTTCCCCTCATGGCCAATGCCAGGGAGTCAAAGGAAACACAACAACAAAATCTCTTGCATCCTCAGACATTGGACTTCAGAGCTCAATACAATTGCAGACCAACAGCAGGGTAAACACTTGGAAAACCGATTGCAATCTGAAAGATTGGAGCTGCTTTCACACTTCACAATTGAAATTGCTGTTTGATTTTGTGGTTGCTGCACTTGCTGCCCTGTGCAAACAGCCACACAAAGCACTTTATCTTCCTTTCTACATTCCCTTGACAACCTGACAGTCACTTCACCCAGGAGGGCACAGGGTTCTCCACATTGCCACGTGGCTTCAGCAAGAACCCTTGATCCTCAGGAATATTTGCAGAGGGGCACGAAAACCTTGCATCACAGGTCTTCAGCTTCCTTTCCCAGTAAAAGATGATCCTGAAATGACTGTTATGTGGTGTCCCTTTTTTGCAAGCATCTGTTCAGAACTCACCAGCTGCTTTACACAGGGGTCCCCAGGATGTTCTGTGTGTAGCAATGACTTCTCCAGCCTTCAGGAACCGAACCATGGGGTGGCATCTCTGCAACAATCAATTCAAACTCCAACAAGTAATGTGCCTTACTTAATCAAAAATACAAAGCCTTCTGATGAGCATGTGAAAGCCCAGTGCTATTCTCACTCATTGGGGTTTTTGTTTCTTAATGTTGTGCTTTGTTCAACTGAAATTAGCACCAAAAGGAAGTTCAAAGGAAATGGCATCAGTATGAAATCTGTAATTGGTCACGCTGGAAAACACTGCTGTGAACAGACATTTCACACAGACAGTCCCTTTCTTTTTGTTAACTTTCTGTTTGTTTTAAAGAAGCCTTATGGGAGAATAAACTTATCACTATTTCTACATGCCAGGGTTTTGCAAACATTTTTGTTGGGGTGTTTCTACTGCCCATGGCAGATGCTAGAACCAGCACCACCAAAAGCAGTAGCAGCTTTCAGTCCCTGCCAAGCCACGTGTCATTTTGGAGCTACACACAACTTCAGTGACATGTGAATTAATAATCTGGGAACTACCAGTTTGAAAGCCCTGCCCTGTGAAATGCTGGGGATCAGCTGCTTCAGCTCTGTGTGAGCAGCACTTTCAGAACACGCAGCACCCTCATCCTCTGCACACTGCCTCGACAGCACTATTCACTTTGTTTGCCCTAAGGGTCTCTGATGGGAACTGCAGCCTACTGGAATTAATAAAAAAACACTGTGGCTCTCCTGAAAGTGCACATAAAACAGAGATACTGCAGCATCATACTTATAATCAGCAAAAGAAAGCAGGGAATTGCAAGGGTGTCCTACCAGTTTATATATACAAGAATATGTTACCACTGGTTACACCAAAAATTCTCTACAATCCAATGCCAGGAACAGTGTCTTTAGATGGGTCAGTCCCCAGAAAAATACCCATGTGTCTATGACTTTTTTTCTACCCTCAAATAGCTTTCCCAGCTGGGTGGATCCATTAGAGAATGTGCTCATGTAGCTGCTCCCTGATGGCAATGATTTTGTGGTTCCACATGGCCATGGAGCAGCCACGTTCCACCAGACACCACTCCTCATTCCAAGTCATGTTTCTTACTCATTTCTTGCTACATTGCTCCCCAGCCTATTTCTTTTTACCCCAAACTCTAGAGCACCTTACTCTCTTCCACTGAGAAAACAAGGGGGAAAAAAAGACAGAGTAAGAAGAGATAATACAACATGCAACTCTCAATTTTGGGGGTAAAGAGCTGAAGCAAACCTGACCTCAAGCAAGTCAATACTGCCTGAAGTAACAGATCAGAGGATCAGATCCCAGACCCTGGGCCCTTTCCCAGTCATCTTATACTATTTCCAAATATACCCTCTTGCTCCAGTTTTCCTTGATCTTTGCACCTTCTGCAGCTCCCACCACCTTCTGTGTAAAAGAAAAAGGTCATCCTTATGTAGAGGTGCCTAATGCTTGTCTTCTCCACATCACAGTTTGGTCTCAATGTAAGATAATGAATTCATTGACTTTTCATGGGGGTAAATTTTGCATAGGAAAAAGAAAAATTAAAAATGTACATATACATATGGATATATGTGTATAGATAGAGATATAGATATATTCCTCCTCAGCTGTGCAGGGCACAGTGAATTCAGGAGGGCAGCACCTCCTGCAAAGAAAGGCATAGACTGGCAGCTGAACCACTGATTTTTAACATGTATATTCATATTGAACTGTAAAAATGGGAGCCATCTTACCACAGTCAGTCTCGTTTCCTGTCCCTACTTTATTTCTTTATTATTTATTTATTTATTTATTTATTTATTTATTTACTAAATCTGGAGGAAGCTTTATACTTAGAGAAAGGAAACAGGTATCTTCTGGTAGCCACTTCTAATCTTTCAGGAAGAGATTGTTTGCTTTATAATGGGCTGAAACTGTGTTATTTAGAGCTAGAGGAAAGTGGTAAACAATGGAGGAACACCACACTGCTAATGAAAACATCCTTGATAGAAAAAGAGCCAGGAAGGTTGGCAGAAGAGAATTCCCAACTGTCTACTATTAAAAAAAAAGAAAATCATCAGCAAAACGTATTTTTTCTTATTTCTATAGTAGCAACACATTTTTAGATAAAGTTATGTATCACTTACTTGGAAGTAAAAAGAAACAAAGCAATGTTTTGTAGCACAGACAATTAGAGACTGCAGTTCTTATCAGAACACTGCTTTGTTTATTGCTTTAAAAAGCAATCAGGCTTTAAAAAGCCCTAATAAACTCTATTAGAGTCACAGACCTAGAAACTTAATGCCACTGAGCTTCCTGTCCTGGAACCTAAAGTATCAGCTGAAGCACCAAATCTCTAGAGGAAAAGAAAAAAAAAAAAAAAGAAAGAAAAACATCCTGAACCAATTTAATCTGATTTTTCCTGCTGACACTGCAAGTATGGGTGCTCACTTTTTTGTGTCATGTCCATCTGAGCTGATATTTTTCTGAACAGTCTAATTTCCAGCCACCCCTATGCAGAAGAGGAAGGTCCAATTCTCAGGTTCCCCAGTTCTGTGAAAGCTCCATGATTTTGACTATGAGCATGAGGAACAAGAAGAAAGGCAGACACTTCCACATGGCTGTAGTCCTTCCCCACTCCCCTCTGCTCCTGGCAGAGAATGAAGGAAACTTCAAGAGCTATTTAAACCCAGTTTGGAAACATTACTCCTTCCATTCCACTGAAGGACAGCATAAGGCACTGAGAAAAATACACATTTTTGGGAAGAAAAATAGCAAAACACTTACTGTCCTGCAGGTTCTTCCCGGTGTCTCCATACAGATACGAATTCTGCAGTGTAAGTAAACCACAGAATTGTTGACAAAGGAAAAAATTTTCATCTTAAACTGGGCTTTGCTTGAGTTGCCATTCTCTAGCAGTGTGGTGTATGTGTTTGGGATGGGACAGCTGAAAAGGAAGAGAAAAACCAGACAGATAGGGCTAGAGAAGGCAAGCTGTGGCTATAGCACATATACTGGGTTCTAAGGCCTTTCCTTCCTTTAGGAAGTCACAGCCAGACCCTTCATGAAGCAACTCTGGCAGCGCAGTGATGATAAGGGGATGTTTGCTGCTTATTGTCACAGTAACCAAACAGAAGAAGAGATTTGAGAAGTGGTCAGAGGGTTGGAAAATAAGGGAGAGAGTAGCAGAAAGAAGGATTTAAACTTGGCTTCACCAAACAGAGGTTGAAAAACCATCACATTAAAAGGAATAGGTTTTGTTACTGAGCAAAAGGATTATTCTGTATTTTAAGGTGGCAGGTGAGCCCAAGGAGTATGACATTGGGGTGACATTAGTGATCCAGACAGGAACAAAGCTCCTCTTTTACCAGAGGCTGCATTAATATCATGTGTGAGGGATTAGCTAACCTATTTATTCATTGATGAGAGGCGTATAAGCTCTTGGTAGAGCTGAAACCACAAGAGAAACCTCTGAACCACAGAGAAATAGATAAAGCACACATTTTTTCCAATGCTCTTTCACTGCTGACTGCCAAAATAACCTTCAGGTCAAAAGTACAACACCTTGACAAAACTGTAGAGAAGACAAGGAAGCTCAGACAATTATGACTTGGCCCTTTGAAAACCCTTTTCACACCTACTATTGTTGTTCAAAGGTGTGACCAGTCCAAATGGAAAGGGAACATGTACATGAATGACAAGAACACACATAAAAGGCATTTAAAATGTGACACATTAGCAGTCAGTGCCACTGGAAGATCTAAGGCATGGCAGATGCTATTTGTAAGTGGTATTGCTGTACCTGTTGCTGATAAAAACAAATGAGAGGGTATCCACTGAATTATTAGTTGGAGTTGCCCAGCAGTCAGTGAGAACCACCTTGAGCTTGCTGTCCCCTCTCTGGATCCCCACTTCGATCAGCACATCATCACTGGCAGAGACACTGAAGTTCTTTGGTACTGGGGAGTTCCCAATAAACAGCTGCATTTGTGTTCTGAAGTGTCCAGATCCATGCAAGTCCTCAAAGATGGTGTAAAGTCTGAAAAATCAATTAGCCTCCTTTAAAGACCACAGATTTTACTGTATGCTTCTGTAAGTCATAAATCAGTGGCTGTTTCTCCACCTCTTGAGCATATAAATAGTGAAGAGTTATCTGCAGTCCAGGGTGTCAGGACACTGTTCAAAAGGAAAGGAGGAAAATGCATCCAGTTGGGAAGGCAGAGAGCATGGAAACACGAGTGGGAAAATCCAAAGGGTGGAATGTCTCTGCAATACAAGCAGGGCAGAGAGAGAGATTTGAGTGCAGCAGAAGGGGAACAAGACCACGAGGTCTCTGAAAGTTCAAAATAAAGACAGTAAATCTTAGTGCAGAAGAGAAGAGCCAAAAGAAATTATAATGGACAAATCTGAACTCAGTAATCAAAATCTGAATCCCAGAAAGTGAGGGGCATGAGAAAATTATAGAGCTCAGAGAGAAGGGGCCTGGCAAAGACTTTGCAGGGGAACAGAAAGGAAAATGTGATGTCTGGACAGGGTTAGGAAGCAGAAGGTGGATTTGGTGCCAGTAGGTTAAGCATGGTCCTAGAGGAGGTGCATTTGTATGAAGGGAGGATGTTCCCCATCAGAGTAAAGCTTGTGCTGCCACAGTTTCTGTGAGTATGAGCTTGATTTTCTGTGAAGTGTGGATTTGATTACATCTAACTTGAAGATGGGGCCTTCCATAAAAACCCCCATGATTTGCATTATGTGTCTTCTCTTTTTCCAAGCTGACCAAATCAGGATTTGTGGGGGTTAACAATTGCCATTCTCAGAACCCACAGAGGAGTCTGCAGGCCCACATCAGGTAAAAAGATACATTATTGATATGTTCCAAAAGCAGGGAAATGCTGTTACTGCTACATGGGATTGCCCAGGAAGGCAAAGAGAAGTGAGGAATTCTGAATTCCTGAGCCTGCACCAGTGGTTCCCAAAGGTTTATTTTCCCTCTCAGGCTTGTTGGCTGCTGGATCTAATGGCACAATAGGTGGAGTGGGAGAGAAGCACATAGCAGGAATCTCCTGAGCACGGGACTCCCAGGATGGCAGGCTATTCAGCATTGCAAGTACTTTCACTGGATACAGCTACAGCCCCTGGGGATCTTCCCAATGCAGCAGCACTCAGCCACACAGCAGCGTTTCAAAGCAGGGAGAGCTGTTACTTACCCTTCTGCAGTGTACCCAGAGGAAGCCAAGGCATCATTTTGAAACTCACAGTGAATGGGACTGGCAACTTTTAAGTGGTGGATTATTCCCTGAGCAGGAAAGTCGTTCCGAAGGATGGTTTTCACTACAGTATTAGTCATGTTCTGCAACGCAGAAGGAAAAAAGCACAGCTTGTGAACATCAGTGTTTATAGGGATACAGCAGAGCTACAGGCTTACCAGTGTCAAATGCTCAGGTATTCTCCATTCTTTTGGCTGCAAAAATCACATTAAACCTCTAATATCTTTGTTGCTGTACAGTGAGACAATGAAAATCCTCGATTCTCCCTCACTTTCCTTCGTATCATGTCATAGAATCATAAAATCACAGAATTACTTGGGTTGGAAGGGACCTTAAAGATCATCCCATTCCAGCCCCCTGCCATGGGCAGGGACACCTCCACTAGCCCAGGTTCCTCAGAACCCGATCCAACTTCACCTTAAACACTTCCAGGGGTGGGACAATGATCCTTCCTTAGCAATGATCATTGCTCCAGAAGGGAATTTCTGTACTTTGGTCTGCTCTGAGCATAGCCTTTGGTTTGGGATCCAAGGAGATAGCCATCACTCTCTGTCCCCACTACCGGTACCAACTGAAGTATTTGTCAAAATGAGACGATGAAATTGCTTCTAAGAAAAGAGGAACTTCTGACAGCTGCAAAGGGAACCCAGAGGGAAGTGACTCTCAGTTTGGAGAGACTCTTGGAGAGCATTCGAAGGAGGACAAGGACGATGGTGAAGGGCCTTGAGGGGAAGCCGTGTGAGGAGTGACTGAGGGCACTTGGTGTGTTCAGCTGGAGAAGAGGAGACTGAGGGGAGACCTCACTGCAGTTACAACTTCCTCAGGAGGGGTAGAGGAGGGGCAGGCACTGATCTCTGCTCTGGGGGGACCAGGGACAGGACCCCAGGGAATGGCCTGGAGTTGTGTCAGGGGAGGTTTAAGTTGGATATCAGGAAAAGGTTCTTTACCCAGGGGGTGGTTGGGCACTGAACAGGCTCCCCAGGGCAGTGGTCACAGCACCAAGGCTGCCAGAGCACAAGAAGTGGTTGGATGATATTCTCAGGCACATGGTGTGACCCTTGGGGATGGTCCTGTGCAGGGCCAGGGGTTGGACTCAGTGATCCTTGTGGTCCCTTCCAACTCAGTACACTCTGTGATTCTGTGAGTTTTGCTGCCTGACCTCAAAGACTCCCCTTCTCTTTTGTGCTTGGCCCCCATCCCAAACAGAGGTAACTTTCCATCACAGGAAGGAGGTTTCTATCTCCAAAGGAGTTTCAACAACTGATAGACTGTGCACCTAACTAAGGGTCTGCCATTGCCTCTCCCCTCCCCACCCCCAGAGATAAAAGTGCTCCAGAGTTTCTTTGCACTCCCTGGCTCAGAGGACTTACAGTCTCCACCTCAGTGCCACAGTCTCTCCATCCTGCCTGCAGCACAACGTGGGTGCTGTTGCTCCTGCTCACGTTGCAGTGAGGCTCCCCCAGGTACAGGGAGGCTTCTGGGATGGACTCCTGCTGTAAAAACCTCTTCTGGATGGCCAGGACGATCTTCCCAATTTCACAGAACACGCTCACTGCGTCTTTAATGGAAGCCTCCTGGGCAGGTTTGGCAAGGGGGGCTGGAGATGCTTGAGGAGAAACATCAGGAGTTGACACGGGATCCTTGGAGAGAGGAGGCAGCACCGTGCTGGAGAATGTGGTGTCCTCCAGAGCCTTGTGCTCAGCAGCAGAGAAGTCCAGTGAAGCAGGGGAAGAAGTTTGCAAAGATGTCACAGATAAAACTGTGTTGTGCACGGGTTTCTTATCTGTCACTGTTGTCTTCTGGCTGATAGGAAGTGCTGAGGAGTGTCAAAAAAATAAAGGTACGGTTGTAATTTACAGGTTGATTTCATAAGTCAAAAGCAAGATCCAAGGAGGAAACTCACAGTTACTGGCAGGAAACTAGCTTCTTTTGTTTTTTTTTTAACCTGCTCCACTTGCTGCCAAAGCTGTGGCTTTTTTTAAGAGCCCCAGAGACACACACAGTGCCTGTCAGTAAAGCTCAAGTGCTTTATTTCCTGACAGCTGCAATAGTTAGTGTGTAAAACATGTATATACAGCTTTTGGAAGATCAGTGCCTGCGAGAGATCCCCACCTGCAAGTGGCTCAACAAGTGTTCATATGTTTTTGCTTAGTACTGCAGGAGACTCCACAGTTCTGGGTGAGGTTATAAACAGGAGCAGAGCTTGTTAAAAAAAAAACTGGGCCCATTTGTGACCAGTTGCTACCCAAAAAAATATGACCTTGAGCACTTGGAAAACCCATTTTGGGGGAAGTGTGGGACAAACCTCATGTAGCAGACCCACATTGCCCATTTGTGTCCTGAGAGAGAGTGGGGAGCTGAACAGATGTGTTGGTAGCAATCTCTAATGGTTTCAGGAAGAAAGCAAGTGGAGAAAAGGAAGGGAAAAAGAAGCACAGGTTGAGATCAGTGTGCCTGTTGAACACCAAACATCCAGCACAGGCTCTGGGGTTACCCTGTGGCTCTTTGCTGGTAGAACCATCCTAATTATTCATCCACCACTGACTTAGAGACCGTGAAGATAATAAACTCCATTTGCACTGAAACACAGAGGATGTGTCTCATTGCACAAAATTTCTCTTAAATACTTTTAGTGGCTTGAACATAAAAATAGCATCTATCTCCCAAGCAACATGTAAAATCTGTACACAAAAACAAACACACACAAACACACACACAGAGAGACATATATATCTCCTTCTGAAACTCCCCAGCTTTCAGAAATGCCCCAAATGAAAAAGTTACTGATTTGAGCAACAGAGGAAGAAAAAATAAAAGCCTGAGCTCTTTCAGAGCTGGATTTCACAAAAGCTTAATATAACATTATTATCTTAGTTAAAGAAAACTGAACTGGTTGGTATCAGTTGACAAATCGATGTGACTTCAGTGAAAGAGTTCCTTATCAATGTGGTTACAAAAGCAAATATAAATTGTTGAAGAAGCCTAAGAGAAGGAGCTTAAAGACCCATCAGACACCAGCTAACAAATGACTTGGGGAAAGAGAGAGGCCAGATGAATCAATTCGTACCAAAAGGAAGTTTGTAATACCAACATTTCCTTCCTCCTGCCATACAGAGGTCAAGCCACCTATCTAGTACTTTCTGTTACCTTCTCTGTTATGTTTTCTGTCCCCTCCTTGCTTGTGCATTCATCATAATCTGTTGGGTGGTACATTTAAGCAGAAGACAATGCTGGAGAGCATAAAAATGAAAATCTGATAGTTCTGAAACTGGAGAATAGTCAAATCACCGGGGTGTCACGATGAGATCACACCTCTTAGGTGTCATACCCTACTCTGTGTGTCAGGCAGCTGCTGGGTCTAGGAGAGGTGGGATACTGGAAGAACAGCCTAGAGGGAAAATTGCAAGGCACTGACAAACTCGTCCAAAAGCTGGGCTGCCAGTGATGCTCAGCTGATATTTAAATATAGGCACATTGCTCCTGTCCTCCTAAACTGATCAGCAGCCCAAGGGGATGCTCCTAACCCAGAGGCTTCCTCGGTTATTCCCCCATTTCACACTCCTAAGGAGGTTGTTGGGAAATTCCCAGCATGAGTGAAGCAGAAGAGTTGTGTGATTGGTCCAAATCACCATCTGGTTGCTTTCTTAATTTTTACCTGGCCAAAATTTTCACTTTTGAAAGGCAAAATATGCTTCTACTTCCCTTTCTCTTCCCAAGAGAAAAATAGGACCAGGTAAGGACATACCAACTTAGGTGGGACTCAGAAAGCAGCACCTGCTCTATGGGGACCTGTCCCTGCAATAACCATTTGTTTTAGCACAGGTTCAAGGGGGACAGGTACTCTACAAGCCCCACCATGAGATAGTTGTGATCCTACTAATTAACAGGATTTGTAACTTTCCAGATTTACAGCTGTGAGTGCAACAAGCAAAAAGGATGCACAGGGCGGAGCATAAACATGTTTCTGAAGTAATTTTGCCTTAGATTCTAATTGACAGTTTTAACAATATTCTTGGGACAAATGCACTATGTCAAGGATATTGTATTTGGTATTTTTTTCAGAGCTAACTTGTGAGCAGAATTCAGCAGCTGTTAGTCAAGAGACTAATATTTGTTACTTATTTAAATTATATATAAAGGAAAAGAAGTTGTACAATCAGCCATTGTGTTGGTCTTGGCAACATGTGGGTTTTCACCTGAACTCCCAATCCACAGATGTGTGAGAAAAACATGTGCTCCCAGTGAAGAAGAATTCACATGTTCATTTATTTCTTTCTCAGGGTTTCTATCACATACAAAATTACCAGTGCAAAGCAGAGGGCACTGTGGTTTTCAATCCTTTTAAACAGAGCTAGTTATGGTTGTGTACAAGGACCCATTTCCACTGGTAGTTTATGGACCCTAAAATTTGTGACCAGTGTATCTAACATCCCCTTACCTTCTTCTCTATAAAATTGTTTCCAGATATAGACAAAAAGAATAGTTGGTTTTGTCCTTTTGGATCAGTGGTACCTCATTTCCTATGTCATCTATTGATGTTATGTGAAAAAACTTCTTGAATGAATAAGCAGGAGCAATATAAGGAGAGAGAAAGGCTTTCCATGCATCTGTTTTACATATACATTCACTTCAAAAGATACAGATTGATAATCATCTTTCTAGTTCTGAAGAACTCTTGGGATACAAGCTGCTCCTTACCCTTTATGGAGAGGCTGCTCTTGTCAATGGTGAAGTAGGAGCTGTGTTCCAAGGCATCCCGAAAAGTGGTGATGACACAGTGGATATCCACATCTTCTGCAACCACTAAATTGAAACCTACCACCGTGCTGCCATTGCTAATACCTGTTATCAGCACTTTAATCACACCAGCATCCACCTGCTGAAGAACATCGAGGGGCAGAGATTTATGTATCTGGAATAAAAACAAAAGGCATGTGGAGATGGATGCATAGGGGCAATTAAATTTTAAGCTCCCAGAAGAGTATTATGCATTTCAACTGTGCTCCATACTCTAGAGAGAAGCAGCAGAAAATTGACCTTTTGCTTTATAACGTTTTCATTCTACAGCAGCTGAAGGATGTGGTGTATATTTAACCACGAATATTAAACAAGCCAAGCAATTAAAATATCTCGTCTGTCATTTGACACTGGTCCTTGCCCCTGGTAACAGAAAGGGAGGGAGGAGGCTGCAGGGGAGTTCCCGTGTTCTGCCTCTCAAAATGCCTCCAGGGAGAGGGGGAAATCCAAAATGAGGAAGAGCTGCCAATGGAAGTGGAGATGCTCTTGACACTACACACTGCATATATCTCTCAGAGGGGTCCCACAGCCCAGGTATGTTACAACTTACAGCAGACCACCCTCAAGCCTTTCTTCACATCTGATTTCTCACCAGAGCCAAGCCAATAACACCTCTTTTTAAGTGGCCAGAAGCACGGTAAAGAAAACAGAAGGGTGTTCTTTTTATCTGCTCTGCCGAACAGTTCAACCTCCCAGTCTTCAATTTGATTTCAGAAATATTTCATTAAAGTCTTCTGTGAGGAGTGTCATATTTTTTTTGCAACTTCTGACTGTCATCAGGGCACACAGCCCCGACTCTTGATCCTCCTGGAGAGCCCAAGAGCTGGGCTAGGAAATGGCTCTGCGCTATTTTAAATAGGAACAGTCAGCCTCAAAATATAGCAGCACCAAATCACCACTGAATTTAGGTCAGTCTAGAGAAATCAATAAAATAGGTGCTTGCAGTGTGCACAGTCACCTTGGACTTCACTGGTGGCCCAGAAAAGAAAATGCCACCTTTTTCAAAGTGCAGTGAGCCTCAGTCATGACTTGTCTGGGCAGCTCCAAAAGCTGCCTCCTTCACCATGCTGGAGAGGAAGATGGAATGCTTTCTGTGGGGTGGGAAAGCACAGCCCTGTGTGAGGGTTTGCATCAGCTTGGCTGCCCAGCCTTGCCACTGCCCAGCTCAGATGGAGCCACCAACCCCTCTCAAAGGCTGCAGCTTATGCTCAACCTCTCCCCTTCCCACCCTCCGAGGCTGGATACCTCTGGAGGGCAGCCAACCAAGGGAACATCTCCTCCTCTTCACACAGGAGAGCACTCCATGGGATAGGGCAGCTGGCCTTATGCAGGAGCCCAAGGAGGATGTACAACAGCATTTGCACTTCCAGCATCATTCCCCTTCATCTCTAACCCCAGCACCAGCCACAGGAGAAGCAGACATAGGTCAGATGGCATCATCTCATGGGAGCAACACCAGACCAGACCAAGGCTAATAAATATTAATTCAGCTTTAAAGGACATTTTGAGAAAACATCATACACAGAAATACAGACTGTTTCTGAGAAACTCACTATGAAAAGAGACTGGTAAACATCCACACATTCTCACCTCAGTCTTTTTCCTTCAGTTGCCCCGAAAAGGGGCCTGATGAGACAGCACTGGACTTCCCAAAGGAAAGCAGGGAACACACACACAGAGGTTTGCATGCCATCTAACCACAGGCAGAGCACATACCTGAAGACCAGGTGCCTGGGTAAGCCCAGACTGTGTGATACCATCCATCAATGTCCTGAATTTTTCCATTAGAACTGTATATTTTCTTCTCTCCCTCTCCCCAGAAGATGCTCACAGATCTGTGTTTCTTAATCTCCTTCACATGTGTCTAGGAAGTCTTTTTAGATTCTTTCACACTTACAGGTAGAAAGTGCAGCATAATTGGGACATAACTTTCGAGCCTGCATCAGGCAGGCAGGACAGGCTGTTCTGAGCTATCAGTATAAAAATTGCACTTAGAAACTGCCATCAAGAGTGCAAGGGGACACTGTCCACAGCAAGACAGCAGCTCCCAGCAGCACAGGAAAGACAAATCCTGTACTGACCCCATCAACCCTCCCGAGCCTGGGGTACACACAGCAGCCACCAGCCTCAATGCAGGACACAGAGAGATGGAAACAGCCAAAGAAACACCTACATTTTTTGTGATTTCTCAGCATATTTGCTCTTTGCCTTCCCCCTCCAGTGGCTGTCAGGCTCCCAGGAGAGGAAGGCACAGAGCAGCAGGGCAACCTCACCGTAAGGGCCAGACGAGCAGCACTTGGCCCAGGTCAGAGCTGTGCAGGAGAGTCACCTCTTCCCCACACCTCACTTCGCTTTAGACCCTCTCTTTAGGGTACATCACTCACTTCCCTTCCTGTGCTCAGATTTCCAGGGAATTAAGGGGCTGGGTGGGGGCTACACTGCAGCCACCTCTTCTTCCTCCACTTAACTTCTGCAGGAAATGTCTGGAGCAGGAAGGGTGGACTTCAGCCATGAGTTTAAGGCAGAGGTCGTGCCAGTGGTGTAATGATCAGAGCTGCCAGCAGTGACTCCTGCCTTGCCTCTTCTCAGGGTTTTCCCTGGCAGGAGTCAGTGCTGGGAGCCAGCAGGAGAAGCAGCCTTGTTTCTCTTGCACCCACACGCAGAGCTGGTGCATTTTCTTCTGGATTATCCCAGGTGATCACAGCTTTTGCACACCTGTGTGCCCTGCCTGTTGTGCATTACCCAGCCCCGACTTGCCCATTATCCATTATCCAGCCCTGGAGACAGCCCCAGGATTTGCAGGCACACTCATTTGCAGCCCTTCCCTGAGTCATCAGGGCTGTTGTGTGTTGCATGTGCTGGGTGGCAAAGTAACATTGCACAGAACAAACCCCCTGCATGCACCTAGAAAGGGCTCCCATGTGCCTGCAAATCCCACGTAGCAAACCTTGCAGTGCCCCATGAGATGGAAACAGCTCTTCCCTATAAAAGCCTGGGCAGACCGTAGGTTGTCCTTGTCAGACCCAAAATCTCCCATTTCACCAAGCTGGGGGCTTTGGGCCCCTTCTCCTCTCTCTTTCTGCTGTTTCACAAGCAGGTACTGAAAAGTTGGAGGTCAGCCCTAAGCTTTCATCTTTCATAGTTTTTGTCTGAACTTCTGGACATTGAATACAAACACCTGTGACATCCTCTTAGCCCACCCTGATTTCATCCTCTTTCCTTATCTATCCTGAAAAATGTATTTTTTCAATTCTTCCTTTTCACAGAATCACAGAATCATTTAGGTTGGAAAAGAGCTCCAAGATTGAGTCCAACCTCTGATCAATCCCCACCTTGTCAACTAGACCAGAGCACTGAGTGCCATGTCCAGTTTCTTGAACATCTCCAGGAACGGGGACTCCTCCTTCTCCCTGGGCAGCCCCTTCCAACGCTTAACAAGCCTTTCAGTGAACAAATTCTTCCTGATGTCCAACTTGAACCTCCCCTGGCACAGCTTGAGGTCATTTCCACTTGTCCTATCAGTGTTTCCTGGGAGCAGAGCCTCACTTCCACCAGGCTCCAACCTCTCTTCAGGGAGTTGTAGAGAGGGAGAAGATCCTCCCTGAGCCTCCTTTTCACCAGGCTAAACACCTCCAGCTGCCTCAGCCTCTCCTCATGTGACTGACTCTCTAGAGTTTGCTTTGTTTCTGTCCTTATTCGTATTTTTCCTCCCAAAGTAGATCTCGCAGCTTTAAGTGTCAGGGGACATTCACTGTACTTGTGTTTAGCCACTAGGTGACACTACAAAACCCTTTATGCAAAAGGCTTCAGGATTTCACAACAGGTACCACACCCCGGGTTATCAAAACAATGCTTGATGAAGGAGGGCTAGAAGAAAAGGGGAAAAAAGAGAACTTTTTGGAAAGAAATATTCAGTACCCTTGGGCATGCGGTTTTCTTATAAGACAAATTATCTTTGAGTCTGTCATTGTATTTACAATTTCTGTAGCACATAAAGGAAACCTGAGCAGAGCAGGAGAAATCAGAATGCCAGAGGAGTCACAGAAAAGGGAAAGAACATGAGCAAAATTAACACCAGCTCCCTTTCTCAGGCAAGAAGAACAGGAGGCAGGTAAAGTCCGTTTTCAGGGCCAGCTGGAAGCCACACTAAACTCAATTTAACAGGATGGAAAAGGCCAATTTTTATATTTTTTTTTTTAGGAAAAGGGAAGTGGCAAACCCAGGCAGCCAGGCTTACCCCAGGGATGGCTGTGGCATGTTTGGTGGGTTTTCTGGGAGCACCCATCCATGGGTCCAGGGGAAATGTCAGCAGCCACTGAGGAATTTAATGCACCTCAGTGAATGTATTTTCAATTCAAACCTTTTGTCTTTACTGATCCATTTTCTCGAGGACAAGCCCTAGTGTCATGATATTCTTCTTGGCTGTTTTCAAAGACAGGATAAGCACACCCCAAGAAGATTAAAACACTCCCTCACCCTCAGCTATGTTGTTTTTCAGTTGCATTGCAAGTAGAATGGTGAAACTACCCTGGACAATGACAGTGCAAGCTGTCCCATCAAGTTTTTACCTCCTTCTGATCTACACATTATTTAAAGGATGATATTTCCATTTGCTGTACTGCCAATTTAACCACATGGCACTTAAGTGCTGGGGCTAAAGAACATTATACGCATTAGGATTTATAAATCCTCTGAATTGTAGATAGTGATTCCAAAGAGGTTTTAAAACATGTCTCAGGCAAAGTGTATTTAACTGGAACCTGATAGTGCTTTTAAAACCCATAGAACTTTCCTAACTCACTTTAAAGGATCCATTTCTGGTCCTCATAACCTGAAAAGAAAATCTGCAGATCTTTCTGGTCTCCTAAACTTCATTTCCTTTGGCTTCTAAAAATGCAACATTTGTAATATTATTTTGCTATAATATTTTTTGCCATATCCAGTAGCTATGCAACTACTGACTATATAGAATGGCTTAGAGGTGGGAAGGAATCAGCACTAGCACATCTCACCAGCTGACCCACAAAGCTGGAGTGCTGGAAAAAGGAATTAGTTATTTACAATCACAAGTGGTCATTTTCTGCCTGAGCGCTTGAGAACCAGGTATAACTGACACAAAACTTACTTTTGTTCCTTTATGCCATCATTTTACAATTTTTCCAAGCATACTTGTAGCTGTGATTTTCTGGATTAAAATATCTGACTGAATGAAGAAAATATATTAATTTTAGTCCGTTTCAACACTATGCTGTTCTGAAATAGCCCCAGGGCAGAATGTGATGCTGAATGAGAGTGAGGTCAGTGGAGAATTGCTCCCTTTTCACTTTGCTAATCACGTCACTCTGCTTTTTTCACCGTTTTCCTGATGTGACAGCTCGGGGCCGGAGCAGCTCCATGAAAGCTGTGCTGGGCTAACACATCCAGAAAGGTGCAAACCAGCAGCGGCCACTGGGAAGCTGATTTGATATCCAAGAAGACAACATCATGCACAGATCAATGGACCACCCTTTTCCCTCCTTGCAGTTGTCTCTGACCCCACGCTGGCCTGAGCTCTGCCCCAACACGCGCTGCCGTCGGGGCACCCGCTGGGTTCAGCTGGGTCTCAGTGCCAGGCTGTGACTCTGCACATGGTGAGTTTAGGGAAGCCTCAGCAGGGTTTGAAATTCATACAATTATCAGCAGTGGATTTGTCACCGCAGTTATCAAGGCCTCTGGATAAACAGACAGTAAAGGGGAGATAAGGAAGACAATAAAGCACAACCGGAGGTTTTTTCAGGCGCGGGTGTGTCTGAGTGAGCACCAAAGGAGCAAAACAAATTCCCTACAAAATTAGAAGAGTGATACTGTCAAAGCCAATGCCTGAGAATTCTGAGAGTGTTAAATGTGCAGAGGATATCACTGTGTGCTTTGATATCCTGCACTCTAATCAGAACTGAGAGCAGAGGTGACATGACAAGAAACCTTTCCCTTTCCAGATACGGGGCTACAAAAACAAGGATGATTATAAGAACTGTCAGCCTTGAGGTACTATAACAAAGGGTAATAGCAATCATACAGTTAATTAATCTAGTGCTGTGCAGGGCAAAGGTAGCAGAGCTCTTTGCAAGTTCCATTAACTTTTCACCACACCCCTGGAGGAAATCAATAATCCAGTACAACTGGGTGTGAAAAGCAGAGGATATGGAGGCACCAGAGAACCCCCAAACCCTTATCTTCCTCTAAAACACAGCTGTACACTCATCCTGCAGTCTCAGACAGTTGGGGGAACTCAGACTTTACAGAGCTGTGCCAAGGGACACACATGAGCCTTCATGGGAGAAAGACCATACACATGGTTTCTTTGAGGCAGGTAACAGGTCATATCCTTATAAACCACTTACTTCATCAACAAAGAGCTGTGCAAAGGTTTGATATTCCTCACTGCTGGTATTGCTAAAGCCTGGGGAGTATTTCACATTTGTTATCCGAACTGTGCCACTGAGCTTCTGGACAGCTGCAAAGTAAGAAAAAAAAAGACAGTTTAAATTCATGTTCTAGGGATTGTAGCCCATGGACAAGGGTGTGACAGTCTCCAGCATGCCTGGCCACCTGGATATCTGTATGCATCAACTCATAACAGCAGAAAGCTTGAATGGTATCCAAAAGTCATCCAGCACCTTAGTCTGCCCTGTCTGAGCCCCAGATGACTCTCAAGAGGGGCACTGACCTTCTGTAAATCTTATATCTGCCAGCTCTGTCTGGGTTGCTCAGTTAGCTGTCCCACCAGTCCCTCCAGAGGGCAAACCACTGCAGCACCAGAGGAAGGCTGGGCAGCTGCCTGAGGTTGGACATCTACACTTTAGACAGCTGTGGTGGGATAAGATGAATCCCAACAGGGTGTATTCTTTCCCCCTGAAATCACATCACGTTAAGGCAGTCTCAAACATTTTAGCTTATTTCCTGATATTGCTGGTTTTCCCAGTTTCTCTGGGTTTGGCACTGTTACCACAGATACTGGAGGTGATCAGAGGTCAGATAAAAGGGCTCCTCAAGACATGGTTTGTACCCTTGGCATCCTTTTAGTGGCTTGCCTGGCAAGTTGACTGCCATCACTCAACACTGTGACCACTGCCAGCAACTCATCTTCCCTCTGCCTCCCAGCTGCTGACAGGTCATCACCCCTGGCATACCAAGACCTAATGTTACAATGGTTTATAAAAATATGGGATAGTCTTCACGAAAACCCTCAGGGATTCTGTTATCTGATTCAGTTTAAAGTTGTTTGTGAGTCAAGTTACAAGTCTTTGCTCCCTGGTGCAGCAGCTTGCTTCGCTCCCTACACACTCCCATCTGCATTTCTACAGTGTGTAAGGCACCAGGTTACAGCTCTGAGACTGTCAGACTCCTGTTCTGAGTTTTAGTCTCCCATATTTCTGAAACCTTGCTTTACAAGAATTTTAAAGCAGGGTTCTGCATAAACTCTGTGGGCCACTTTACAGCAAAGTTGGTTCTAGTCACATTGGGATAATAATCATTTGAACTGGGACAGGATCTGGAAAAAAAGAAATAATTATCAAGTAAAGCTTTGCAGGGGAGAGGAGAAATGCCTGCTTGAAGCAAGTCACTGAAGGAGGCTTCCTTTATCCCAGCATACTTCTGATCCTGAAGGAACCCCCTCCACCACCAGTCCAATCCAAGATTTTGGGCTTGCTTTTTTGCTATGCCTTGTGTCCTGTCAGGTGAACATAGGGATCTGAGGGGTGAATCACATTCAGTTATCTCAGGTGAGAGGGGGAAATGTTCTGAACAATTCTCAAATGAAAAAAAACAACAACAATATTTAAAAGACATGACAGACTATGAAGAGTTGGCTGAGGTTGAGCCTCCAGGTCAGAGATGATGCCACAAGGAGGAGCTACATATTAAACTCCACCAAATATGGATTTTTGCCTTCTAAATTCCTGCCCCAGGCTAGTGAGATGCCACCATGGTGGTTCTTGCTCTTGTTCCTCAGGCATAATCCCTTCACAAGCTTCATTCCCAGCAAAGGCCCTTGGCTGAATATTTGATTCAGGGAAAAGAAAACAGTTTTTTTATAAACTGAACTTGTGTAGAATTCTTCAATTTTTTTTCCAGTTGAAAAAAATTACCTCTATTTTTTGGTCGGTTAAAATTAGATTTTGATATTAAAAAAAAAAATTGTTTTCATTAAAAACAAACAAAACCCCCCATTTTTTTACTCATCCCTACACTGAAAGGGGGCAGGGGAAGACAAAGCAAAGCTGTAAGTGAAGGTTTTCAGTTCAGCATAACAGGCTTTTCAGCCCAAAATTATCTGTTTCCTCTCTTTGACCACTGAGGTCCCAAATCAAGTATTTGTCCATCTCTCTTCCAGGTTTCATCCATGCCAAGCAGAGCCAAGGAAGAGAGAAGACAGAAGCTGAGCAGGGCATTGGCAGGGCTGCCCAGAGCCTGTCAGGGTGGCAGGAATGGTCACCCTGGCACTGGTGAGTAGGGCTGGGGGTAGGAGAGGCTGGAGGAGCAGCAGAACTGGCCTTACACGGCTGAAAAAATGATTTTCCAGGGAGAAAGGAATGAGGGAGAACTAGAAGCAGAGCTGGATAAGGGGAGACCACCATAAACAGGAGATCATAGGGGAGGGAGAGAGGAAAGAGCAGAGGTGAGTATGGTTTGGGATGAGAGAGATGAGGAGGGCACCGAGAGAGAATAAAGATAAGCAGAAAGAAATCTGAAATAACTACTGAATAGAAACACACTACAGAAGAAAATACATCTAGTGATAGGCAGAGACAGCAGCATTCCTATCCCAAAAAAAGCTGTAGTTTTAAAGACCAAGTCTGACTGTAACTTTGAAATATGATTCAGCCCCGACCAACAGAAAAATCCCCTAATTAGCTGCAACACATCTGCCCAAACCCAAACAGATTAAGCCCTCTCCGACAGCCTTGTTATTCTCAGTTACAGCTCTTGAAAAAACATCTCACAGGTTTCCAGGCAGCTCCTGCCTCACAGGGGATTTATGGGGGACTCTGACTCATCATCCTCTGGTGAGAGGAATAGGAAGGCAGGTCGTTTGCCTCCCTGGCTCTCTAAGTTAACTCTATAGGCAGCTGCTGCTGCAGTGCCCTGGTGCCAGAGGATGCAGGAGAAACCAAGATGTGTGGCAAAAGGACAAGCAGCAAATGCTGTGATGAGCCACGCTCAGTGCATCCTGAGTGCTTCCTCCTATTTGTGCTTCCTCCTCTATTATGGGTTTCCTCCTCTTCGAGATGAAGAAATGTAACACAGATAAAACCAACCGCCAAATTGCCAGGAAGAGAAATCATTTTGAGAAGCTGATTTAGAAAAAAAAAGTGCCAGCTCCTGCAGGAAAACAATTTTGACACCGAAAAACTAGTTGCAGACACCTTCATCCCAGAGCTCTGATTCCAGCCGTGCATCTTTGTTGACTTTGAGAGAGGCTTTGCTTCTCACACAGCTGAATTACTGTGGGTGTGGATCCCCACCATACTCACTGTGATCCATAGCTGGGCCTGGCATCAGGCTGGGAGCTGGAGAGGCACCTGGAAAAGCTGGAGACCCCAGGGATCCAGTGTATTCCTGGGACCAAGAGCTGTTTTCTCTTGCCACCTCCACATCTGCTCCAAGAGTGGCGTTGAGGGTGGGAACACCAGCATTCCCTGTGGCCAGCAGAGCTGTGCCAGGGCCACCTCGAGAGCTGGCCTGGGGCACACCAGGAATTCTGGTGGTAGCAGAGGCTGTTTGATTTGGAAATGCCAGCAATGGGGAGCTGAGTTGCTCCTGCCCAGCTGTGCCCATGGGAATGTCTGTGAGAGCAGCCTCTGGCTGTGGTGCTCCAGGGGAAGCCTTTTCCAGGGAGCTTTGCTGCCATGGACTTGTGTCTGCCCGACTTGCTGTGCTCACAGCCAGTGCCTTGCTGGTTGTGGTCCCCGTGGCTTTGGGGCTGTCAAAGCCCACCTGTGCTGCCAGACCTTTTTTCCAAGGGGCTGAAGGAGCACTGGTGGGACACACTTGTTTGTCACCCAGGGGCAGCGAAGAGGCCGCTGTCTCAGTGGCAGCAGGAGATGCAAGACCTGCAGGGCTTCCTTCTTCAGGAGCAAACTCTGTGCTGTTTCTTGTTTCAGGAGCCATTGTTTCAGCCAGAGGATCCACAATCTCACCTACAACACAGGAAACACATTTAAATGGGACCTCAGGCTGGAAGAGAAAGCACCGGGGTCTGACCTGAAAATGATACCAAGGCCCCTCAACCACATGTTAGAACATTGCAGAAACAGCTCTTGGCTATTCATTAACACCCTGTAGCATATGTGGGTTTTATAGGGCTGAATCTTCTTTGTGACTACACAAAGAGGCAGATTTGATTCCTGGGTCTCCTCTTCTGCTTGCCAGGCCATGGACCTTTACAGTGGGAGGAAATTAGCCACAGACACACCAAAAGAGGAAAAATTACTCCTTGTTGCTCATCAGTCAGTTATTTCAGAGGGATTTCATCTGAAGAGGTATATATATATAAGGTTCAGAGACAGATCAGATACAATCTTTCAGCCAGAGACTGCAAAGGTGCAATTACATGAACAGATGGCATAAAAGCAGAGGTAAAACCCCACAACTTATTCCAACATTTCATGGCAAAGAAAAACCACATGCCAGTCTTTTGCTCACCCTCACAGTTCCTTCCAGGTCTGGATGGATTGGTATCCATGGTTGTCTTGCATCTGCACATGTAGGAGCCCATCAAATTGATACACTCTGCAAACACAGAGCAGTCATTCTCGGTGTGAGAAGCACATTCATCCCAGTCTGCAGACCAAAACAAGAACATGGGTCAGAAAGCCTCCCTTCTGGCTGCATTAAGATGAAAATAATAATAAAGCAGTCATTTTTAAGTTTATTAATGTGGTCTTCCTTTTGCATCATTTATCTGTCAGCCAAGCTGAGTGATGGAACACACTATCTGCATGGTTATCCTCTCAGATATAAAAGTTTTGCTCTTGTACTCTGAAAAATATTTTCTCTGTGTAAAGGCTTCTTTAACAATTATTTTTAGAAGTAAAAACTTACTTGAAGTGACAAAAAATACTGCAGGTTTGTGCTATAGCCATATCAAAAGCACACACTATACCAAGTTCTGTGTGCAGTACCTCCAGATACATCAGGAAATTAATAGATCTGTTACCATTAGCTACTAGTAGCTAGTGAACATTAAATAGAGACTTAATCCAAATAATCTTCCGCATCAAATAAAAAGTAAATGCAAATAACTCCCACGGGAAGCACTCTTCCATTCTTAACAAAGGAAGGGCTAAGGGCAAAATCTCTTTTTACACAAGATTTCTTCTCAAATGTAATACTGTAAAACTGTGACCCTCTTTCTGGTAGTCTCAGAAAATAGCTTCTGGTTCATCAGTGCATGGATATGCTCTAAGGATGTCCCTTATGTCTGGTTTCAGCTGCTCTGAATCAGTTAGAGATGCTTCTTTCATGCAATTATAGACCTATTTTAATGCTGAGTCTCTTCGCTCTGGAGGGATTCATGTCTGATGTCTTGTATTGCTTTTCACACCCTGTTCCAGCAAACCTGCAAAGGCTGAGTTAGTGCTTTGGACATGAATAATGTCAGTGAATCCCACGTGAGCCCTCCCTGTGTGCACTCCCTCATGGATACACCTTCCCTGCCTCAGGGCTGTGAGAGAGGGAGAGCAGCAAACCAGACTGAAAACTGTGTCTTGGGACAAATAATTCTAATCAGAGGCAGAAAATTGTTTTGAACAACACATTAGCACAAATGCTTGTTCTGCAAACAGGCAGAGATTAATGACTATGATTATTTGTCCTAAACAAAGGAATGCCCCATTCTGTGTGCATGCACATACATGCACTCCTCTTTCTGCTTGCAGACAGCCTTCCCCTTTTACTTCCTTTCAGATAATACTTCAGTTCTTTTCCTTTCTTTGTCATTAGCTAATTGTTGTGTCCATGATAGCCTCCATCAGACAACTTCATGTGCCTGTGGCCAGCATCTGCTTATTATATTACAGCCTAAGCCACTTAGAGGGAATACAGAAAAGTGCAGGATTGACTAAACACCAGCAATGAAAGTGCTCTCATTAATTCCTTACTGTGCTGTGAAGTAATTGCGACTCCTGATGGCTTCACACACCATCCCGTGCTAATTGCCAAATAACTTACATTCACTGGCTCCATTGTCTCTGAGGGTTTCCTTTCTCCTCACTTAACACGGCTTTTTAAGCAAATTCCTTCACCTCTGATGGCCACACTCAATCATGCATCAGCCCAAAACACTTTTGTTCCCATCTCAGTGCTCACTGGCACTAGTACATCACTCTGGCATGTAGGTACACACACACACAAACACACAGCTCTTTTTATCTCTATAACCATCACACCTCAGCCAAGGTGTGCTCTGTGCTCTCTTTCTGCTCTCTTGGCATCTCTCTGGCCTTTCACATTTGGCACTTCCCTACACACACACCCCTCAACCAACAGTCCTGCTCTGAAAATTATAAAAAACCCCACCTTTGTGTTCGCTGTGATTACCCATTATATTTGTAAGGGACACATGCAGTGGGTAAAAATCTGTGACATTCCTTGCCTAATGATGTTGCAGGTGCTGAAAGCCTGCTAAAAGCATGATTTCACAGGAAACACACTGGAGAAGAAACCCAAAGGAATCATTTTGGATTCAGGCAGTCCTGGAGCTGAAAACAGTTGGTGGGTCAGAGTAGTGGTGAGAGGCATCACCTTCACTTGCTGTACTCTTACAGTTCTCCAGGAATTGGCTCCTGGCTGCTACTGAGGATGTGATATTGGGCCTGACTCACCACACATCCCTTTCTCTTTTCTTACCATGCCTCACACAACAGATTTTATTGTCTCTATTCATCATGGCAATAAACTTAATAATTTATGCATCTTCAAAGAGAGATGCAATTCCTCCACTCCCTTCAGTTGTTCTCTCCCTTCTGACTTCTCATCCCTGCTTTTCACGGTTGAACTCACTGTCACTAAACCAAGCACAAAGCCTTGTGGTGGCCAGGCTCCACAGAGGATCCCCCTGTGGGATTACTGGGTTTACTGCCAAAGGTCACATCCTGGGGCTCTCAAGGGTCAGGAAGCAAAAAACGCCCCATTATACAAATCTTTCCTTCGTGTTCTTCACTCCTTATTTTCCACATTTGACTTAGGAAACTCATGTCAAACAAATGTTCCTTTGGGCAGAGCTAAGAAATAACCCGTTTTCTCTGCCCCTAAGGAGGAGTGGAGGAGTTGGCCATGCTCCTGGATGAGAGTGGTGCTACTGGAAGCCACCTGCTTTTCTGCAATCCAAGTGACAGTCCAGAGCTATTACCTTCCTCCTCCACACTCTCCGTCCCAGGATCAATAACAATTGTAAAGTATTTTGGCACACATCAGCATCTTGCAATTCAGTATCTGCTGCCACTGGGATATCTGTGGCCTTTGGATGCAATTTGTCTCTTCTGTTTTTTTCCTGTCCTGTTCTCCTTAACCTCCACATGCTCTGCACCTTCAAGACTCCAGAAGGAGTTTTCCCTGCTCACAGTAAATAAGCTTTTAAGGGCTCAACACACTGGGAGAGAAGAATAACCTATTCTGTTGGCTTTGGCAACTTTCTGAACTCTGGCTGTCTCTGCCAGCTGGGAAACCTGAAGCCAGAACTTAGTCCTTTGAAGATAAAAATGGTGATTGCTGAAGATCAAACAAAGGCCTCGTTTAACATAAATTCCATGTGTGTTTCTTTAGTCCTATTTACAGGAAGGACATTTGGGAATTTCTCTGGCCGGGTTTCCAGAGTGAAGATGTTAGATTTCTTTTCTTAAACCCTGGCCCAAACACAGCCCCACAGTCTTGAAGCACAAAACTGTCTGGAGGGAGTGTGTATCCAAAGGCTGCAAATATTCCACAGTAATCCTATCTGCAATTCAGCATGAGAAAGATATGGCAAACTTCCAACTGGGGACAGAGAGGAGAGGGAGGAAAATAAATAGGGAAACTAAGGGCTCAACTCCTTAAAAACACTGGAGGGAAGCAGTGCCTGCAGGTACCTGGGGACAGCCAATACTCCTTTGCCTGACCCTTCCAGGCTTATGGATAAAGCTCATGGAGGAGCTGTCACATCATGGTTTTCCCTCCAACAAACCACATATTTTTTCTCCCTATAAAGCACATTTTGTGAAGAATACTGGTGAGTGTGATCAAAGCAAAAACCCTGTTTTCTTCTTTAGAAAAATAATAATAATAAAAATTACCTCCTACTGCAGTGTTTTGCTGATCCACCAAAATCATGGAACTGTTGTGCAGGTAGGAAAGCACTGGGGCAAATGTGGAGGCATTGACTGGAAGCTCAGGATCCTGCACAGTGATTCTGAGCCTCACAATGACACTTCCAGCCTGCAGGGATTCAATCTGCAATTTCAGCTTCCCAGATTTGTATAAAGCAGAAATGTCAGGTGGAAATGAATGTTCAAGCTGAGCAAAGGGAGAGAAGCATCGACAATTAGGAAGCCAACAGGAAAACCTCCTTTAAAACTCAATTAGGATGCTACATTTTTAAAGATTTATGTATGCACAACATAGAAAATGTTGTAAAACAAGTGCCAAAGCATTTCAGAAATCTTTACTTCTCAGAGATTATTGAGGCCCAAAGTAATGTGAGTCTCCGTGGTACACCCTTTGAAAATGGTATCCATCTGACCACTGATCTTACAAACCAAACTTCATTTTGGCTCAAGGGAGAAGGTTCCCTCCTGGTCCTGTTTGCCTGGGCCAGAGCAGAACTGGCCCAGCTCATGTTAGCTCTGTATGTCATGCAAGTGTTTTGTCCCAAGCCTCCTGTATACTCACCTCTGCACTCCCAGAATCTGGAATTGGATCATCTCCCCTGTGCCTTGACCAGCATCTGGCTTGATTTTGACTACTACCAGCTAGGAGTCCCCCAGGGAGGGTTTGCCTTTTGCCACAACCCTGGGTCCAGTCCCAACAGGCAATCCCAGTGTGACCACTGTGTTTTGGGAGACCCAATTGCATGGATGCAGGCTAGTTTGTGCCAGTTAGGGTTAGTGCCAGAGAACGGCTCAGGAAATATTTCATTTACTATTGTAGGCATAGGTATAGTTCCTAAGGAGTATTTGGAACTCACCAGTTCAAGTTCATCCTGCAGCTGAGTCCAATAATAAAGAAATCTCAGGGTGAGAGACAAGAAAAATGGTGGTGGATAACTTCAATAAAATGTGTTTGAGACAGCCCAGCCTCAAGGCAATATCACAATTACACCATGGTTAATTACCAGCCTGGTGAGCAGTCACATCAGCTGAACAAATGGCATTGCTCTGAACAACAAGGCTGGCACACTGCTGTCAATATTTGAGCTGTGCAAGAATTGGAAGTTCTTCCTTACTCCTCTAGAAGGCAGCTCCTTGCTTGAGCCTTTGTTCCTTCATACACCTCAAAACATGCCTTTGAGCACGCATTGCAGAGCCATAAATCAGCACAGCTTCGTTCCCATTCAGTCAGAGTTTGCTCCAAAAAATTCCTACAAACAAGCTGTTTGACTGGTCTAAGCTCACGTCAGGGTGGGGAGGCAAGAAAAGGAGGAGAGAGGAAGTGAGAGGGGGATGTTATGCTCCCAAACACCCAGGGAGGCAGAGACAGCACAGATGGGAAATGCTCCTTTTCCTTCACAACCCCATGATGCCAATTAGATCTGCATTAGTCTCAGAGAAGATTCACTCACCAAAATCCTCCTACACAACAAAAGTGAACAATTTGCAACCGTGGGAAATGAAACCGTGTCAGGAGGTTCAGCTTGCAGTTTCTCATAGGCAAATCCTCTCCCCTGCTGCCTTTGAAAGTAAAGCTCCATTATTGGTGTTGGGTTTTTTTCCCAGATTTAAATTTACTTATATTTATGAGTCACCCTTTGTTTTGGGAAAGTCTCATTTTGGATGGAGATCCCAATTCCTCTGTATGGGCCCTGTTCTCTGCAGCAAAACTGTAGGAGATTGCTCCATCTGAAACTCCCCCCCCTTTTTTGGGAAGCCGAGAGCTTGTAATGGGCTTCATGACTCAAGTTTTGTTTGTGGCTGGTTACACCTGAGCATGGACAGTGGCTACAATTGTGCAGGCAGTGAACGTGGCTGGAGGAGAAAGCCTGATCCAGCCACTTTTCCTAAAAGAAGAAAGAGCTTTGAGAGCAGTCAGACATTTATTGAGACAACAGCGCTGAAATGAATGCCAGGAATGTCATTTCAATAACCCATTAAAAAGCCTCAAGTCAATTCAGTGTGAGTTTATTGCCAAACTAAAGATCCAAGATCCTGTTGCATGCCTGCATTTATAATTCCTTTACTCTTCTGTGGGGGAAAATTCTCACTGGCTCCATTGCTAACAAGGCCAGGGGCTTGATATGTCTAGTCAGTTGAATTTTGTTTTAATTATAAAGAAAGGTCACAGGAAGCAGCATGATAATTTTCAAGGGATATTTCAGCCAGGCATAAAGTCCTCTAGTAGACTAAATGAATCTTAAATGGAAAAAAAATATATTACCCACAGATATTTTAATGTTACCTCTGTAAGAAACAGCCTTGAAAATTCTGCATATGCTGAGCTGCTGGAATTATGGAAATCATCAGTGAAGTTGTAGTTGAGAATCCTTAGAGTAACATCAAATATCTGGGCCTCTGTAGGACACAACATTAAAACACACACTGAGAAAGGAGGAGAGGAAAGGATTCAGTCAAAACTGATGTACCCAGACCAAAATCTCAGATGATGGAAGGAGAAGGGAGGATGAAACTGAGAGAGTTTGATATTAAATAAAGAAAATACAGCCAAAAGGCTGCTACGAGTGTCCTACACATTGAGAAGATGCACTTACCTCAGGCCCATAGAGACACTGAGGTACCTGATTGCTACTACATGAAAACTGGGTATACACATACCTTTATATGTGGGTATACTCATATCTGGACCTGACCCTACATAACTCCTGACTTGAAATTACATCCAGGGTTGAATTGCCAGTAAGTTCATTTTGGCCCACCAATCAAAATATTTTTGTTTATTTTCCTCGTCTTGGTAGTATGGATAATAAATATATTCCTAAAGTGAAAATATAACAAAAAGCAGTGCATGGAACTTCTCTGGTGAGCCCTGACAGATAACATAAGGAGCACAGGAGCCAAAACCAAGAGCCAAGGAATCTATAACTGCTGTAGCCTGTATAAACAGTCTGAGGCTGTTACTCTTTGGACTGATCTTTGGAAAACTTTTCTTTTTCTCAAGGGCTCCAGCTTCACATTCTGAAGTTCAGCCCTCTGTTTTCATAACCACTAGACCTCCTACGTTCCCTCTACAAAGGGAGTAATTTCCTTCTGACCCAAACTGGAGTCATCCTTCATCTGATCAAAGGGAAGGCTCTTATGGATAAACATGAACAGCAGCAGTCTCACTGTGGTCAGTAATAAATACTTCACTGCCTGCTCTTCAAAAAAAAAAAAATGGGGAGAGATTTATTTCTTTATTTGCATGAAGGCCTAGGAAATAATTTAAGGCCAAAGGAAAAGGAAAATTATGTTTGATCAACACACAGGAAGCCACCATCACTGGTTACTTGAACCAAACTGGGCAGGTAGTCTGTAAGCTTTCTTACTCAGCTCTTGTTATTCCCTTTAATCCTTTATTCAGCTGAATCTGCCCTTCCTCCTGGCACTTTTGTTAGCTCAGCTGAGCCCTTGACAAACCAGTTGACTGGATTTCTTGCTAGCCACAGGCATCAGCCAGGAAAAATGGGGCCTGATGGGAGACGAGTGGCAGCAGAATGCAGTGCCAGGCACCAAAGAAAGGCAAAAGAGAAGAATTCTAGATTAGCCTGATGTCTGTAATAGTTTAAGTCAGCTCCAGCACTGCTTTATCAACTAGTGCTTTATAGTCTGGCTTGGATAAATGCTGGGAAAAAAAGTGATGAAATGTGAAGATGATGGGAAATGTTGTTCAGCGAGGACCAAATGGATCATTGCTGAACTGCAGGTGAAGGGAGAGCAGCTTCAGGGAGAGAGAAGGAAGGAGAGAGGGAATATATTTTAAGTTGTATATCTATTTTAATATATCTTAAAATGCATGTATATTTGAAGGTGTCTCTTTTACCTGTTTTAACACTTTGACGGGAGATGATGGTTTTTCCACATGTTTCATAGCGGACCTCGACTGAATACATCACACCTGCTTCCAGATGAGACACATCCATTTTCATTTCCTCTGTCTTCAGGTCTTGGACAGTCTCCTGGCCCTTGAACACTTGGACTTGGAAAGTGTGGTTCAGAGGAGAAGTGACATGCCAGGACATTTCAAAACTGTTGCTGGTAACGCTGAAGATTCGGTGGTTTGTCACTGCAGAAGGATCTACTGACGTCCCAGGAAGAGTTAGCACAGAAAAAGCAGCATTTCACCTCTAAAGCACTGTGCTATTCTAGCTCCACTATAGACAAGCACTTTGACAATCAATAGGGTAAAGGTCCTGTTTAGGTCAGGACAGAATCTGCCCCCCTCACACTGCCAGGTCCCCTCACCCATGAACCATCCCACTGGAGTGGTTAATTTGGTGCTTACTCGTTTCATTTCCCTTTGCTATATGTATTTGTGTTGACTCATAGAACCCTAGAATGGTTTGGGCTGGAAGGGACCTTAAAGGTCATCCAGTTCCAAACCCCCTGCCATGGGTAGGGACACCTTCCACTATCCAAGGTTGCTCCAAGCCCCGTCCAACCTGGCCTTGGACACTTCCAGGGATGGGGCAGCCACGATTTCTCCCGGCAAACTAATCTCCACTGAATGTCTAGGAACAATAATAACCGGGCAGTGAGCTACAGGTGCAAGCAACAGGAATAGTTTGGAAGAGTGAATCTGTGTACTCTTACATGTGTTGACACCTGCTTTGCCTCTTGTCACTTTAATCACCAAAATGCACCTCTTCAGGCAAAGGTTGTCTGGATTTATGCCCGGAAAACCCCCACAGACCCCAGCTTGCAGAGGCTGGGGGCAGAGTGGTGTGCAGCACTGCACCTGTTATTCCTCTCTAGTCCAGTGAAATCGTTGTCATGCCAATGGGAAAAGACAAGACCCTTCAGAGATGATTCCTCCTCGAAGGAGGAGGTGTCTAAACTGGGTAGGATGAATTGCCCTCCAGCAGAGCCAGTCTGTCTCCACTAACTAGAGAGAGATCCCAGACTAGACACCTCTCCTGCAGAAGCTGGGGTCAGGTGAGATGAGCATCACATCCCATGCTAACACGGAGACCATGTCATTCTGCTACCTCAACTTCAATTCTTTCATGCTGATGGTTAGACTAAGAAAAAACGTTTGTTTTTGTAAGTTGCTTCAATAATAAAAAATTGTTTCCAGGACTCTGAGCCAGGTGGTTGCCAAACACCCCCGAAGCCATCCCCCCCTGCACTAGAGGTGCCTCAGTTTAATTCCTCTAGCTTCAGCTTGGATCAGAAGATGTGGATGAAGATCAAGAATATCCAACCTGTCTCTCTGAACTCAGCAAAGAACTACTGAAAGCTATTTCCTCTCACAAGAAGGACGGGGTGTTTTTAAAAGGGCTGTGATAACTCTTATCTGAAAGGAATCTAGGAGTGACTGAATTAAAATCAAGACAATATTCATTAAAATCCAAGATAACTTACAGCATCCAGCATCTGCAGATTGGTTAGTTATGGACAAAAGACTTGAATTCATTACAGAAGGAGAGCTATTGCTGGTACTAATGGCATCTACTGCTGAACTTGGAGTAGATGCTGCAATGCCTAAGGGGAAATAGTGTTATCAAAGAGTTAGAGTATTCCTAACAAAGCAAATCCCAAATAATACCATTCATGTTTTCCACAGCTGGAAAGCAGCAATAGAAGTAACATAAATAGAAAATAAGTACATTATCATATCACAAAAGCATAAAATAATACATTATCTTAATTTTTGAGATTAAAGGATTGTAGAATTGTTCTCTAGCTAAAGTATCGAATCTGTAAGCAGTTACTCATCTCATTAACTTAAAGCCTATTATCAGGCCCATTGATGCCTGTGGGCTTTAAGTACATGCCTCTATATTTTGCTGGGCTGGTACCACAAGGTATTATTTCATCCAGTGCCAAACTCCAGCTCTCTGCAGTAAAGGACTAGGGAACAGTGGAGCAGCTCAGGGTGGGATCATACAACCACTGAGTCTGGGCTGCATTCATGCAGTCAAAATGGAGAAAAAAACTAAACATTTTTATAAATAACATCATTAATTGTTTCCCAGGAGGCTGGGGAGATGCACTGGTGGTGAATGATGTTCTGAGAAGCAGTCAGGGTCTGAAGTTAGAGGTTTTGGCAGATGAGTAAGGACAGTTGAGGGTGAGATAGGAGAAACAGCAAGGGACTGTGAAATAAATACACTGCATTTCAATCAGAAGCAGGTAACAGCTGGCTTATGTGGTATCTCCTCCCAGCAGGAGGAGAAGGGGCACTGAGTCCTCCAGAAATCCTTTCTCTGCAGGTGACTCCTGTGACAGACAGCAAATTCCCACAGAAACTTCCTCTGTGTTTCCCCAAGGTGAGATCTATGTTTCTTACCTTCCTTCCTTTGGCTCAGCTGGTGAGGGATGACATGGGCATGAGGGTCACAGCTGTAATAACCCTCCAGGTTTACACAGGTGCTTTTCTGGGGGCAGGCGTTGAGTTCAGCGTGGGAACATTCATTGACATCTAGGGAGAGGAACACACCTTGCACAGACACTGATATCAGCATCGAGACTGATCTGCAGTGTGTATAAACCAGGCTCTGGATATGATAAATTCAGTGCAAATCTGCAGTAACTCTTAAAATAATTCTGGATGTACATGGGTGCAAAGAAATTGGAATCCTGCCCTTCCCCAAAGCAGTTACAACCCTCTCACTTTTTACTCCATTTCTTTGGAATTAGAGGACAGTTAGGGGCAGCTCCTGCTTACAGCTGCAGGATGTCAGCCAAACCTAAGAGATGTCAGCAGAAGAGGAAGGAGACCTGCTGAAAGTGATTCCACTGACAGTTGGACTGAGTAAACACAGAATAAGAAGCATTGAATGTGGGTCTTATGGATGCACTTAGGGAGTACAAATGTTCAGACAGCTACACAGCAATGAGTAGATTCACAAAACTTAAAACTAAAATACTGAAATGTTTACCTAACAGTTAAAAAGTAGGTAGTAATATGTTATAAGAATTAACAGACTATCAATGTGACTTGTTTCATGCAAGCTACTGATAGCAACACATCTATAGCAATAGAGTGTATCTGCTTCCCAAGAAAACACTTTTCTTAAGGGCCTGTTGAATACAACTAATGTGGACAATATGACAAATATGGACATCTTTGCTTTTTCTTTTGAAAATGGGCTATACTATTGGGAGAAAATAAATTTAATTGAGCATTCAGGAGCATTCCCTTCTAAACTATTAAATCTAAAATTATTATTATTATTATTATTAACTACAGCCCTCTCCATCCTTTAACGGAAATGTCAGGGCCATATTTGCAAATATTACAAGATCCACTACACAATCTTTGAAAGCAAATTAATAGTCATATAAATGAAAATGCAAGCGAAGGGGGATGAAACCTCCTAAAAAAAGCTTCTCCCCTCCCCCCTCATGACAGGATTGTAATCAATGACCTTGCACTTGCGTGTCAGTCACTTCATACACGCGTTTCACCACGTCACCCAGGGAAGAAGAGACCTCAGCCAGCAGAGCCGGCTGGTGCAGCCCAAGGAGAACCTGGGAGGTCACTGTCCCGGCGTGTATCCCTGCAGGATTGCTCTGGATGTGGTGCACAGAGGCATTCCAGGGCTGCAACGCGCCAGTGATCTGGAAAACAGGGGAACAAACACTCGAGCACCTCGTTCATTTCTCAGCGCAGCTGAGGCGTAAATTATGCCACGATTATTATCATAATCTGAGTGGAGAAAGCAGCAAATCAGAAAACATGGCAAAGTGGTAACATTTAGGCCTGTCTTTATGCACTCTTATTATCACATTTCACAACTAATTTATATTATAGTAGTGCCAAGCTAAGGGAGGTGTGGAGCTGATCTCAAAACACTTAGGCAGAAGGATGTAATCCAGGAATATACGGGAAAAGTCCTGCTTTGCAAAGTCCCAATAGACATACATTACACATGCTGCTACAATTCATCTGTAAAAAAGCTGTCCAACACTTCTGACTTTCAACAGCTAAAAGGACTGCTGGCAAAGGGATAGGAAAGAAAAAGAAGAAAAGCAATAGACTGAGGGTGAAAAGTGGGATTGAGGGCCACAGAGAGACCCCAGAGAGACCAAGCCACCCCAACTGAGTGTCAGGAATGAGAGAAGGGACGTGGTGGTGGGTCTGGAAGAAATTCCTCTGAATAGCAGCTTGTTAATAGTCCCTATTTCTCTAGTGTTTGACTTTGACATAGCTTGTTTTAGACCAAGATATAAAAGTCTTTTTAGATCCTTGCCCTCTATTCCTTACCACACAGTGACAGGACCAAGATTTCTTTCTTTTACAAGGATATGAGAAGGGGTAAATCAGGTGGAGGAAGAGCTACACCCATGCTGCTGCTATCATTTCTATTCTCCTGCCCATCAGTGATGGCAGATCATGGCAGATGGGTTTCCTTTGCTACTTGCCCACTCCCAGCTGGAAACTGGGGAAGACTAGAAATAAAAATGTAGGGAATTAGGGACCTGCCCTCTTGGGTGCCTTTCAAAGGCCATATCCAAGCCTGCTTTTCTCCATGGGAAATGCTTGGGTTTGTGGCCTGGAGGGTCTTGTCCTAGTTCATCAATCCATTTCCTAAGTAACCCTGAGAGGACAGAAAGACCCTCTCTGCCTGAGCAAGGCTTTAGTTTGTGGCCTGGTCCCTCCTGCAGACCCTCCTTTCGGGAAGTGTGCCTCACACCTCTTCCAGGGCTGTGTTTTCCTTGGTTACCTGCGACTCTTCCTCCTTGACACGTTGGGGACAGGGACAGATTTACTGCTGCTAACCCATTCCCAAGGCAGAGCCTTTGGTCCTACAGCAAAAATATGACACTCTGCTGTCTGCCCCAGCCCTGATTCTGGTGGCAAGACTGACGATGCAACACCCTTGTCCCAACACAGTCCCCTGCCCTAATCCTGTTTTTTCACAGCGAAACTTCTGGCACTGCTGAGCCCACGTGCCTTGTAGGTCCCGGTGCCAGGGATCGGGTTTGTCTCTTGAAAGGTTTAACTCAAAACTCCTTATCACACTTTGGAGGTCTTGAAATCTGGTTCCAGTCAGTCATAGGTCCAAAGCTTAACTCAATCAGTGCTGGAGCAATCACCATTTAAGCAGGAAAACCCCTATGTTTCAGAATGTCTTTAAACTGCCCTTGGAAGAGACGTTAAAAATTTACTAGAGGAGCTGATAAATCAACATCACTTGAATTGCTTAAGGATGCAGCTGACATTCAGTAATCAGAAATACATCAGGGCCAAAACCAAAAATTAATCTGGCAGAAATGAGGGGGAGCAAGGGGTGGCCCCTGAGTAACAGAAACGAGGACACAACAAGCAGCACACGGGATTGTTCATGTTTGTACATACCATGGAGTGCAAAAGGCGGGAATGATTCAGAAGGTGGGAATCCACTCTGATTAATTCATTAAAATCCATTTTCACAAGCACTGTCACGTTGTACCAGAATGTTCTTCCTGAAGTGTACGAAATAGAACAGCCAAGTCATCTGAGGTCTGATGCTATAGAAAGCAACAGAGCTATAGGAAAGCTTTGAGAGAACAAAGCAGGATTTAACTTGGCAAACACGAAGGGCCCAGGTACAGCCCATCACCTACTGCCTCCTTTGCCATATGCCACCTCCTTTGCAGGTGCCAGCAAAGGAGAACAAGCCAAGGAAGGTCCACGGGACCCGCAGCACCCACACACTGCTCAGTGCTCCCGGGTGCAAGCACTGAAGCTGAATATCATGGAACTGATCCAAGGCAGATTCCCGTATTTGTTTTATGAAGAGCTATGGTAACAGTTTTCCTGCCCAATCCCACCCTCAGAAGGAAAAATTAAGCATATTTCTGTTAGAAGCAGTCCTGAATTTATCAGTAACATACCCTCTGGCATTGGGTCTACACAGCCTGCTCCTTTGGATGAGTTGCAGCATTTTTTGAGCCCTGGACACTCAGTATCGAACGTGCAAGGATAATCAGAGGTTTCCATATTCTCCTTTGGACAAATACCAGGTCTTGAGGCAAATACACTGGATCTGTTGAGTGCTAAGTAACAAAAACATTTCTGAGAACAAAAATATAGAAAATTGTTTCCACAAAATTGTGCTATTTAATTTATAGCAAACACCTCCTCCTCACTTTAGAAGAGCATCTGTTCTGAGGTTTTCACGGGGAGAAAACAACAGCCTAAAAATACCCTTATTTAATTCCAAGGGCATAAATGCTCTCAGATCTTTCTCTCTCTCGTGACATTTCTGCTACAGAAATTTTGGATTTGTAAATTTCCATTGATAATTATTCTAACTTCCCTGGCACAAGGCTGACCTTTAGTTACAGTAATTGTGGGTGTTCCATGAGAGCGGAGACACGACGTAGTTCTCCGGTACAGGTGAGTGGGTTACACAGGAGGACAGGAGAGCAGAACTGAGCCTGTGGCTGCAGCCTGGCAGCACCTGCTCTGTACCAGCTGGCCACTCCAGGAGGTTGGTAGCCCATGCCAGAGAGCCCTGCAGAGAGGGCAGCTAGGGCAGAAGGTTGCTGCTTCCAAGCCAAGGGCAGTCAGTGGTCCTGACTCAATTCCAGGACATATTTCTCTCCAGAGGAAAAGAGAAAACATTTCTAAGCCTTACAATCACTACTTTCACCCGTGGTCTCAGACACAGCTCCATGCTCGGCTCTGGTCTTTCTAATCAACCTGAAAGATTTCTCTTTTCCATTCATCCTGCACCTACAGATTTTCGATCCATTACTGGGCAATTAAAGTCAGCCAGGAGGAAAATTAACCTGATTCTTGCAATGGAAATAGTTGTGGTGCAGAAAAACCACATTTGACATAATAAAGCCCATAGAAAGTGAAAAGTCCACAACAAATTATAAATCTATCATGAATCATCAGTTCTGTGGGTTTACAGTTTCTGTTATCCCAAGACTCTGGATGACAGTAAATGTGAGGTTTCTGAGAAGCAGAAGGGGATACTGATACTGATTTCTGGCCTCACTGAAGTAACCTTCTTAAACAGGGAAATTAATTAATCAAGATTTAAACTAAATCTATGTAACTTGCTGCCACATGCACATTCCAAGTTCCCCCCTCTGCCAGTCTGTGGGAGACTGGAGGTTACTGCAAGCAGAAAGCCTCAGCTTTTTGGCACACTCCATAACAGTTCTCATTTTTAGCACTCCAAATCCCCAGCTCAATCTACAGTTGAGGGATTGAGCTCAAACTATGGCCTGCAAAACTCAACATGTGCAATTTTCAACCATTTACGCAAGTGGACATACAGAGATATTTGCTCAAAGAATTAGGCTATTAAAGCAGTGGTTTGTGTCCTTCTAAGGGCCCACAGTATCCCTGTCAAGGGCTCTGAAAGGTAACTGTGAAAAGTAGGCATAATTTAATGATGGAAGTTACCTCCACTGAAAAACCTTCCCAAATCCAGATGCTGGGGAACAGGGAAGACACTGAGTTGAGATGTCTCAGTAGGATGCAGGTTATTTGCACGCATATTTTTAAAGATCTGCATGTAGAGCAAATGGGATGGCATTTCCCACACTGTTTTGTGTTGTATTTCATCTGCTGTGTGCATGTATTTTGTGTGCACACATCCAGTGAGCAAAAGCTTTAACAAGGCTTTGAGCATCTTTCACAGATGCTCTTGGTGTGAGACCCACAAGAGCTCTGGGCAGCAAATTAGGAAACTCTGTCCCTATTCTCAAACCCAATGAATGTCTGGCTGCCCTACAGGGAGTAGGATTTGTCCTGCTACCTAATGCAGCCTGTTATAGGCCTTTTCATGCCTGTAAACCAAAGTAACTCACTCTCTTTAGTCTCTCACAGGACCAACTCTGCCTCCAAAGTTCACTCTGAGTCATAGGCCCCATAGGATGAGAAAAAAAAAAATCCACCCTGTGCAATCTTACTCAAGTTACTTCTGGGTCCATCAAGCACCAGGAATCCCATTCTGCTTCTCAGTATAGACCAGGAACCTCTGCTTCTGGCTCTGGGGCTGGCACTACGAGTTGTCCCTCCAAACAGATCTTACTCCTGGAAATATTCTTCCTGATTTTCAGTCTAAAACCACAATAAGGTGTGATATGGCTTCGGATGCCCTTAGATGAGCCTCCCAGACATTCCCAGTCTCATGTGATTGCTCCATCCCAGCCTCCTGTGCAGGGAGCTAAGCAGCCTCTCACACCAGAGCACCAAGGGATTTCCCTGTATTAGTATATTCCCTGTTCATCAGTGCTCCTTACTATTCAGAACCAGGTGGATCTTGGTAAGCTGGACCCAAGCATGTGAATTCCTCCAGCTCTCAGATTCAGGTGCAGTTCAAGCAGGTTTGAGGCTCAAAGCAGAATTTGTTCCGCCTGGGTCTCTTTTTTTTTTTTTTTTTTTTTTTTATTTGCTTGTTTAACTGCAGTGTAAATGGCTTAATGAGTCACATGCAATCTCAGAAAACACTATTGAATCCTGGCTCAGTGCCTCCCTGGCCATTTATCTGAAATCAAAAGGTCATCGTTTTCGGATCAGCGGAAACAGGGATGGATTCACTTCACATTTCTGCCTAATTGTACCAGATGCACTTTGAAAATTCAGTTTATGCTCTCCATTTCAATAACGTTGGGGACAGTCACCTACCAAGCAACACTGCCAGCACTGGGAGCAAGTCAGCCTCTGTCAGTTGGACAAAGTACAGGCTTTTCTCCTCTGTTATTTACATAAATGTATGGAAACAGAGCTGCAGCACCCAGTGCTTAGCAACCAAAGGTCAACTACCAGCCTGCCCACTGGAGAGCCACTGGATCTGCTGTGGCTGCAGGAGGGAGGGATCTCCCTGGAGATTGATGCTGAAGGACACCATTATCTCAACCATGATACCCTCCCTCTGCCTCCTTCCACCTGGAGGGGACAGGGTTCATCCAGAGGGACCAGCACCCTTCATTCATCTCAGGTATCAGAAGGTGGAGACAAATCCATGAAATTATAGAAAGAGTCCCTGGCAAAGTCTGTTCCAAAGGCAGACTGGAAGATTTCATCATATGTTTTGTGGGACTTTGAGCATTGGTAGACTTTACCTGCTCACGTGGATGTTTTCCATCCTAATTCCTTCTCCAAGGGTTAATTGGGTTGTGTGTTGGTCCAGTAGCTGACTAATATTTAACACCCTTCCCTGTGGAAAGCTCTGTCATCCACTAGAACATATTCAGAAGCCATGGGCTGAAATTTGGTAAGGATGCAGCTGTGGAACAAGGGGGGACCACGGCCTTCAAAGAAAGACTTGTAAGAAAAGACTACTAAAAAGACAAGGACTTTTGTCTTGAAGAAGAGGAGCCTGAGGGGGATGTGACCAAGGTTTACAAGATCCCAAAGGCAGAGGGCAAGGTGAAAGCAGAGCTGGTTTTCACCAGAGCCCACAGTAATAAAATGAGTAAAAGCACACATTTCTTTACCTAAATAGATTGTGGAGGCAGACAGCTTCAGTGGGCTCAAAAAGGGACAAGACAGTTCCCAGACAGGATTCCCATAAGCAGACACTACAAGGAACAGGCAGGGACAGACCCTCTGATGCCCATAATCCCATTTCTGCAGCTGCTGAGGGCAAACAAGGGACCCAAACTGCAGGGCAGGGAGAGACACCTGCTCCTGGGTGAAGTTCCATAGGGCATTTTGGCACCTTCCCACCCCAGGCTGATGCTGTAACGCTGCCCATATGTGACACCACCATCCCATGGCTTTCTGGTGACAGCCCAAGCATAGGGGACAGCTGTGCCACAGCTCCTCACTGCTCCAGCTGGAGTCAGCATGGGAACATCTACACACTGGCCCTAAAATGTCCCAGTCCTGCTGAGGAGCTTCCTGGGCTCCAAAAATGAACATTTTTTACTTTACAGTGGTTTTTCTGAAAACCTTAGGAAGTTATGCACACAAAGAGCACTCTGATTAAAAGTGTGACCTTAACATTGCAAATCAAACACTCCCAAGTTAAGAAACTCCAGGATTAAAGTTGTCTGGGCCTTCTTATTTCAGGGTGTTTTTCATGGAGGTAACAGATCAACAGTGTGCTTAGGGAACTTGAACTAAAACAGTGTTTTAGAGACTTGTGTGCTTAAAAACCAGGGTTCACTGCATGCTGATGCACTCTTTCCCTCCCTAGCTGGGGATCAAGCAGGGTTAGGTGACAGATAAGGAGCTCTCTGGTTTCATCTTGTGCTGGAAAGTGGGCAAGCAGCCAGTCACCAGCAGAAGTAACTATACCATCCATTCAAGCAGCTGGAAATTAGCCTGGAGAATTACATCCTGTCTCTACCTGCAAGATTCTGGGAAAGCTTTGTAAGGTGAAACAACCTTTCAGAGCCGTGGGTTTTGCAGGTCCATGAGCCTGACCTGCAGCCCTGGACCTGCCAAGCAGTTGAGGGACTGCTCAAAGTCACCACTGAGGATGTGAATCTCTGTGGCCCAACCACACAAGTTGTTAAAGGCAGCTCTAAGCACTCTGAAAAGCAAAATAAATTTAAAAAAAAAATTAAAACTGCCCCCAAGGTGTCTGAGAGTGGGCACACAGTGGATTGATCTCAGTATCCCTGCAGCTCAGTTGCCCATCTGTGAAAGACAGAGAACCCCTCTCGCTTCCTGCAGTCTGTGTGAAGACAAATTGCTGCGTGTAAATCCCCCAGGATTCACCTGAAGAGGTGATAAATAATTCTCTCTTCATTGAGAGGCTCAGCAGAGCACTGCACCATGCAGTGAATGTGGAGGTCAAGACGGAGTGTTGCTGGGGAGCTCCTTAGAGGGGCTCCATCATCCCTGGGCACCACATGGAAATGTGGTCCTTGGGGCATGGCAGAGCTGGATTAGGTAATTAAAAAGAGTTTATTAATCTTCACAGGCCCAAAGAGAGAAAACAAAGGTTGTTTCATTTAATCCCACCTTTGGAATTAATTCTAGCACTTCCTAACTTTTAGATAATTCACTTTTGTGTTGTTATTTAAAAATGTTGAAGTCATTTGTGTAATGCTGTCCCAATGGATAGATGGGCAACTAGTGAGAACTACAAAGTCATTTAATAATGTAGGTACTTTTTCCCATCATTAAAGAAGTAAGAAAACAGGGCCTGCCATATCCCAGGCAGGGGCAAATGTTTCCTTCTAGGAAGAAAAGGTGAGGAGTGGCCAGGAGCAGGTTGCTGGGAAAGGCCACGGAGACCTTTCCACTCCTAGCAGGATGAAGAGCATGACAGCATGGATAACGTCAAGGAAAAAATAACAGTAGTTCAACAGCATGCTGTGCAGTAATTTCAGCAGTTCCAGTTTCTCTTCTCATCATTTATTTAAGACTGTGTCTAGACGGTGCATTACCATTCACAGAAATTATGACTAATGCCCTGAAAAGCAAAGATACCGGAATAATGCAAACACGGAAATCACCTAGAAGCCATTCAAATCCTTCTACGGCTTAAAATATTCACAGATTAACTTTGACAGGAAAAAGAGTCAAGGTGACCACAGTATTTCATGGACAAGCCTGCCCAGAGTGCCCATCAGCAACGTGGTAAGGGCGGAGTGGAAATTCTGCGAGTTTTACAGGAGATGTACAGATTTGTTCCTTTTAGATGAAACAAACCCATCAACAGCTCTCAAGTCCAAAATATCCTTAGAGATGCCTCTAAAATACATAGGATTTTTCTAGGAAAAAAGATATTTAAGGTGTTTCCAGGATGCTTTTTTTTTTTCCCAGACAAGAAGATGGTCTTGATTTTCAGAGTTTCAAAACACCTGAGTTTCTTGTGCAAACTGTGATATCCACAACTAGCAAGTGACTCTTCCACATTTAGCTGGCACAGCTCTCTCCTTGCACTACAGAATTGAGGCCGTTTTCTCTGATTGCCTCTCAGACTTGTCATTTGACTCATGCATGCACACACGAATGCACACGTGTGTATAACAAAAAACCTTACTAAAGTAATTTTTCAACAATAATTAGACATACTGGAGATTTTCTCCAGTGCAGAACTGATATTTGGAAAATGCAGATGATTAACAATGGGTCCTTTGCCAGTCTGACAGGACTGCCTGGACACACAGTAACCTGCAGGCCAAATTTTGCTGTGGCTGACACTCCACAACAGCCACAGAGCCAACCAACAGGAGGATACACTAAATTAAGAATCATGTCTCTCTAATTATGCTTTAATTTCTCTTCTATAGCAAATAATTTTAGGAACAAGTAAAACACAACAACTGTGTTCCCATCTTTCTTTTAAAAGCGCTTTCCTGCTAGACAAGATATTCTACTACTGTTGAGAAAACACCTGGAAAAAAATTGCTGGGAGGCTCTTTTTCCAAAGCTCTGAAGCAGCTTAAAAGTAGGATGAACACATTGTTCTTGACAGATCCCATGACAGGATATATGGCTCATACCCTCTCATGCCACGTTATATGATCTGGTGCAGGAGCAGGTTTGGGGACATTCCCACAGATCTGAGTCACCCAAGTCTCATGACCCAAAACAAGGGCCAGAGCTGCAATAGGACCTTTCCTTTGCAATCTGCTGTTGCAGTGTGTGACTGTGTAAATGCCCAGGTCCATACTGAGAAGGGAACATGGAGAAAATGTGATGTCACACTGAAAACAGGAGATTAAATTACGTCCTGCAGAACTTTTCTGCATGACAGAACAGTTCAGTGCTGGCCTAGCTAATCCAAGATGCCTATTCAGCTCAAAAGCATGTAACTTTATCCATTAAAAAAAAAAAGTTCCTGTTCCCCAAGGAATCTCTTCCATCTACGTCTCAAGTTCTAATAAAACTGGGAATTTCTTGTTGACAACTGGTAACCCTGATGTGAGAAGGGGAACAAGCTTCCATCTTGAGACAAAGATGGTTAAGTCTTCCTGAGTAGAGCCTTGTTAACTCTCAGAAGTTAGATCAGACCCACCAAAAGGTTCACCAGTTTTCAGACCTTCCCCAGAGTCGTAGGTAACCAAGGAGAAAATGGGCCCTGGTGTAGTTTTGTTTGGAAAGCAGTTGGTACTGACTTGCCCTGAGGTCTCAGGTTGTTTTAAATTTAAACCAAAATTGGGTTTGCATTCTGGGAACAGACCCTGCTTCAAATCAAAGGAGATGTCATCCTAAATGCATCCTGGATTACTTCTGACAAGAAAGCTCCCCATGTAAATGGAAACAGGCTCAGAACAGACACTGCACCAGGCACAGGGGAGTTATTGCACTTGGCCAGGGACATTGGCCTTAACCAGGACAGGTAAGGAGCCCCTGGGGGGATAGCAAGGGGGTCCCTTCTTCAAGATCCCCTGGAATTTTAGTGAATTTGTGGCAAAGAGCAAGAATCAGGAGCTTTAGTCTTTCATGTCTACTCCTTACCTTGTTGGACAAAGTTTACTCTACATTTTTGCAGACTCACTGGTTCCAGTGAACAGGAACCTATGTCCCAGAATGGGATGAATGCTCTTCCACAAGAAGCATTTTTTTCAACTCTTAATCTGACCAAAACTTACCTAGGGAGCAGTAGAGTCCAACTTGTTCATATCCCTCACAGCAATCTGTGAGAGTGATGGTTTCAGGGACTTCAATGCTACGATACTGGGGTTTATAGTATGTCTGGGGACACACCATCCACGGTATCCACCCTCCACAGGACGTGTTTCTCTCGTAGGACTTCTGGTAGGCAACCATTTTAACCACATTTTTGGTCAGGGTGTAGTTGCACAGATGGTACCCTAGCAAAGAGAGGCCTTTTTCTGGAGAAGAAAAATAAAAACAGGGAAGAAAGGGATCAGCATTAACTTGTCACTCTGGAGCATCAGTTCCCTGCGAGTCTCTAGTTGAAAACAGTGTTGTGAGAAAGCAGTGACAGAACCAATAGAGATGAATGATTTCCAGGAAAGCTGATGTTAGGAAGAACATCACTTCAAAAAACAGACAGAAGAAAGAATTAGTAGTGACTGCTTGTCATAGGTATCACTTTGGTCATCAAAGGATGCAGATTGCCAGAAAAGTCAAAGAGTTCTTGGTGCCTTCAGGAACAAAGGATAAAAAGGACATTTTAACTCAAGAAAATGGAAAGGAAATTAGTATATGTTAATGGAAAATAGTAGAACAAAATAGGCACTTCCAGGCCAGAGTCATCCAAGCACTTCACATGTCCACTCTGGCCTAATGATGCCAAAGTGTTCATTGCTCTCCTCTGGCTATAAAGGGAATGAAGGGAACTCATGGGCAGATGAGTCACAGTAGATGTCTGGAATAAGACATCCTTCAGACATCACTCCAGGCTAAAACTGGGTCCTCGTACATCATTGGGAAGGACTTTCAGGTCTCTGACACAGAAGGTATTCCTGGAGCTCCTGTGCTGCCTCTCTGCATTTGTAGCAGACCTTGTTAGATCAGACCTTGGGACCTGAAGTGGTTCATTGACTACAGGATAAACAAAGCCAGTGATAAGGTCGTTAACTACATCATTTCACACAGGTCTGGGAACGGGACTCCAGAGTTTTCCAGAGTTCTGAAACCATTCGTGATGAGGAGTGAACTTGTTACATGTTTTACTTAAAACTGAAATACTTGAACAGGAACGGGGATTAAAAAAAAACAACACCAAACAACACAGAGAAACATCAACGACAGCAACAGATCCAGATGGAGTTTAAGAATTAGCAGTGAGCAACCTACAGTCATGTCACCGACATCAGGCTGGCTCCTAATGAGATATTATGGAAGCCAGAGGGGCTGAGTCACTCTGTGTCCCATTTGGGAAACCGATCGGATAGAATTAAAATGCCTGCATCATCCTTCAGACAAAGCAAAAGAAACTTTAACAAGGATAAACATGAATTAGCTGCAGAGATTCAAATATAGCAGGGTTGTTTTCTTTTCTGAGAGCTCTGAGGGCACCAGGGTCAGCCAACAGACAGACTGAAGCTAACACAGTATACACAAAAGACATACAATTAAAATATTTGCAGCTTCTCTTATTTGTACTCTGCTGCCTGAAAAGATGAAACACATAAAAACAATTCAGGAATTGTCAGGTTCTTGGGAATCTGTGCTTTTATCACGTTTAGCTTTCCAGCTAAACAAAAGATATATGCAGAATTTGAGCAGGACTGATAAAAAAGTTTTGGATGGGATGACCACAGGGGCAGTCCAGAAGAAAACATGGAATAGATATGGTACCTAAATATGGCCCCAGGGAGCCCAGCCCTGCTCTGCCCAACCCCTCTGTGCCTTCCTTCTGCAGCAAAAGGCAGAGTTTGACTCCGGGTTGTGCTACAGGGAGTACGTGTGGGAGCAAGAGAATTCCTGGCAGGCTCCAGGCAATCTGTGCTGCTGCTTAGAGCAGGTTAGCAGGAAAATATTGACAGTAAGGGCATAGCTGGAAATCCCACTCCCTGCTTCTTCCTCCTCCCCAGCCTCAAGCAGGGCATTTCTGGGTCCAGTCCCTGAAGCAAGATCCAGAGGCAGAGGCTGGAAGGTGTTCACATCCCTAAAAAGCACCAGGGCTTGTCCTTAAGAAGAGATTGAAAGGAAACAGTCACGAGGGGTAGGAAGACACTCAGACTGTCCCCAGCTGTGAGGCTGAAACCCACACCCAGCCTGAGCCAGGAGAGGATCCCAGTGGCCGGGATGGAGGGCTGACCAGGACTGGGAAAGCCCATTCCCAGTCGTGGCTGGGCAGGAGGGAATGGAGGGGGAAGTGAGTCAGGGAAAGCATAGTGGCCTCCCTCCCTGGATAACTTTAGGATATCCATCTGGGAGAATGAGAAAAGAAAACAAATATGGGTTCTGGGGCACAAATCAGAGATCTGATTTTTATGCTGCTTTTTATCCAATGCATTTGATGGATTAACACTTCACATGAGGCACAAGTGCCTGATAAGAAACAGGGAGCTGTCACTGCATTTTAGAAAACATTCCCTTGCCATGTGTTAAGAGTGCTCCAAGAATACCTATCCCTGCAAATGCTTCTAGGCTTGTAGGTATGGGGGGGGAGGAAATAAATCTTGTTTCAGCTTTTTTGCCTCTTTTTTTTTCTTCATTAGTTTGGGACCTGAAAGGCTAAATAACCAGAGGGGAATAGAGAGAACACTTAAATCACTGTGGTTATAACCTTTCTCTTGAAAAAGGGCACAAGCATCTGTTGGTGACCAGGGAAAGCAGAAGGAGCAGGACAAATTTTATTCTATGAAAACGAGAGGAAAAAGAAAACACCTCATGCATTAGGGAACCAGACTGTTATTATGTTAGAGGAGAGTAGGAAGAAGACTTCAGCCTTGTTCCTCATCCCTGTGATCCCTCCATTTCCACAGAGCACAGGTATAGCATGGTTGGAGCAAAGCAGGGCCTGGAAGGGAACAGCTGAGGAAGGAGAGCACAGAGGATTCCTGTTGTCCATGCAGAGCCGAGGCTGCAGCGAGGACATAGCACTGGAAAGCTAAAAATTCCAGTGTCAGCTGAGCTGGCTTAGTCTCTACAGCAATGTGCAACATAAACACAGGTATGAAACTGAGAATAAAATGGTGTAGAATTAGACACAGTTTATAATTAGAAGCCACAGCTGTCAGAGCAGATATGAAATCATATTTCATACTTAAACATTGATACTAAGTGTATATATATATATGTGTGTGTGTGTGTGTGTATGTATATATACACTAGATATAGAATGAGGCTGCCAAAGCCAGAAGAGAAAGTTTGAGATGTGGCTCTGGTGGTACAAAAAGATGCCCTTATTGGAAGAGTTTGGGCTGAAGGTGGCAGGGAAAGTTGCAGCACGACCAACTTTGGCATCATCCATCACTTCCATACAGTTTAAAACAAGCTTTGACACTCAGAGAGTTCAATTATTTGCTGACAGCAGTTTGCTGCTGAGCAATGTGGCTTGGATCAATCTGGGCTCTTTAGCAAATTGGCTTTCTGCTCTCATTGCTCCCATCTATGGGATTGTGGCACAATCAAATGGAATTAAAATGCACTGGCTGCTGTTTCCAGAGACCCAGAGCTGAAGTCAATCCCAAAGCAGGAGAAGGCAGACACCTGATGTCAGTAGGGCTGTGTTACAATTATCATCTCTGGCCTTCAGTTTTGTGTCTCAGAAACCACCAGCTTTCAGAACTGTCAGGAAGAGCATTAATTTTTTTACGTTAAGCAAGAGCAGAAACAGCTAAAGCAAATATTTTATTAATAGAAGAAATAAAGCCTGGAAGAAAAGGCTGCGTAGGAGCAGGCTGCTTATAACTCAAGGTCAAACCCAGATCAGAACTGAAACCAGGGTCAAAAAACAGCAATAAAGAATGCTTGATAGCATTTATGACACAGATACAGCTGCAGTTCTTGAAACTTCACTGTTCAAGTGCCAGAAAAGCCACTGTGAGCTGGGATCTGCAAAATTTTTTCTTGCTGGAGAACAGCAAGAGCCAAAAACAAGCCCTTTTCTTATCTTGATGTAACCTCAGAAGTCATCTGTCAGAAAAGGTTCCCAGAGGGCAGATTCAAGCTCAGCTTTAAAAGGCAAGGGCTCCAAAACAAGAAGAAAAATGGATTAAGAGCTTGATTTTTCTGTGTATTCCAAATTCTTTTTAAAGTCAACACAATTTAAATTGTATTAGAATGGGGGTTCTGCTGACCCCTAACCTGTAAAAGCCTTTTTTTCAGCTGTGACTTGGACGGAATAACAGAAAAGTCTGCAGGGTTCTAAGAAATATGGTTTATATTTAACTGAGACTCACTAAACCACTTAAGCAAAAATATGCAACAAAAAGCAGCCAAAAGTCACGATCTTTTCTCATCTAAATAAATCAAACCAGAAACGAAGAGCAAATTAGGAGTTCATTTAGCAGTTACAACCTAACAACTGGGTTAGGTTTTTCCAAATTACATCCCATACCACAGATGAAAGTTAAGCATGTCTTCTATTTAATTTTTATAATTTGCTTCATTTTATGCGCCTCTAGGAGTTTACCAGGTACATTACTACCTCATTTCCTCTGAAAGTTTATTTTAAAGACAACTTTCATAAAAATTTGCACATTATTGAAGACAAAGCAGGAATTCTACTCATTCATTTCTGGCACAAAGGGAAGAAGGATTTTGCCTGGGGATGAAGAGTAGGGGACAAAGGTTGTATTTTCGCTGGGTTAGATTTTCTTTGTTTAATTATCAATCAGGGATTCTTAAATGGCCACTGAGACATTGCCAGCTCTTCATTGGCTGGTTTATTTCAAATAAAGAGCCATCTCACCTCCAAACTAAACTGTCTGTGTAACAGCCGTGGTCCTCTGACCAGTTTTTGCATCACTCACCTGTAATCTCATCCCCACTTCCCTGCTGTGTGGCTGCCCAGAGGACGAGAACAGAAATAAGAGTGATCCCAGCCATTGTAGTGCCCATCCTGCATAAATCCTTCTTATGGCTTTGTTTCCAAGGTGGGAGAGCCTGACTGTCCTTACATGTAAGACTTTTGGATTAGGGAAAAAGGTGCTCTGTTCTCTTCCCTTTTGCAGGTGGGTGATAACTCCTGGCAACAGAAACAAAGAGCCTCCAGGGGGAATTTCGCCGGTTCTCTCTCCTTCCCCAGGGAACCTGCCTCTTCTGCCTGTTCAGCTGGGCTCCCCCTCAGCCTGGCTTTGAGAAAAAGGCATTTCAAAACTGCTGGTTTAGTCCATGTTTATCCTTCAGAGCACTTACTCCCTCTCACACCTTGGACACCCAACAGGACTGACATACCTCAAATGTCAGATATATGTACCTGGAATTTAGCTTCTGTCCACGCATCAGGTGATTCTACTTTGAAGGTCTTTGGTTCTGTACCTTGAAAACAAACTAAGAGTGAAATCAAATGTCTGTGTCAATGTTTATTCCTGAATTTAGGGTGTTTCACCAGTTGCTCTCATTGTGCTCCTCATTTCACTGCAATTTTAGCATCTGACAAACCAGAGCAGTGCCAGGCAATCAAGAGCCTTATTAAGCAGGGCATGAATCAGATTTCAGAAACCAAAATCCTTTTCTTTTTGTTGTGTAAATCCTGAAGGCACATTCCCAAGAGAGATGTGCCTCCAGCTTTACAACACACGACAGTAACTTCAGTGCAGTGTCACTTGGCTGACGCAAAGAAAAGGAGTAAACACAGGGTGATATTTTTGGAGGAGCCGACACTGAAGTATGGAAAAATCACAGGTACAAATCTTGGAGCTGAGGCAATGTGTGAAGAGCAGCACTTAAATACATATCCCAGTATTGCAGACAATTTTATCAGGATGAAAGAGCCAGGTGTGAGGGGTCTGGAATCACAAATTCCCATTTGTGTACGTTCAGAATATCAGTAATATCACTTTTGTAAAACACTGCTGGGCCATCACTGTGTTGACACTCAAGAGGTAGGAGAGCTGGGGCCCTGCAGAACACATGGTGCCAACACAGGAGTCTCAGGATGGTTCCAATCATCCATCAGAGGGCACAGCCAGAGCTCTGTGTAGCATTGAGGCACTTGTGAGCTGTTCTTCTGGCCTGGAAAATCAAATATCAAGCTCATCAAAGGGTTAAAAAGAAAAAAAGGAAGAAGAAAAATAAAGGAAAATTAACCTTTCACAGAAATTTTCTTTAAAAAGGGGAAAATGGCTACTGGAGAACATTTCAGTCAAAAACAAAAAAAAAAACTCCAAAAAATAAAACAAAACAGAATAAAATAAACAAAACAAAACAAAATAAATAAAACAAAACACAATAACCAAGCAAACAAACTAATCCCCCAAAAAATCCAAAAAAACAAACCAAACAAACAAAAAACCAAACCAAACCAAAATTAAAAAAACAACAACAAAAAACCCCAACCAAAACCAAACAAACCAAAAGCAAACCAAAAAAACCCAAATATATTTTGTTTGGAAACATTTCTCCTTTTCCTGCACACACCAGGATATCTTGCCAGGTTATATTCCAACGTGCACCTCTTACATCTCCTGTCTGCACAGGGAAGACTCTGGCTGTAGGCTGTACAGAGGATGCCATCTGACTTAAAAACCCCACTAACAGATAAATAATTATAAAAATGAGGACTCGAGTCAGTGAAATTCAGTGTTCAAATAGAAATAATTCTCTTCATGATCTAGCGGGTTTTTTTTCAACAATCTAAATTTTTCTGGAAAAAAAATCTTGATTTAAATTTTTCAGCTAGCACTCAAAAAAAAAAAAAAAAAGGTCTTTAGTCCTTAGAAATTACTTGGCACCTTCTGTAAGAAGTGTGTGTCCTGGCCAATTTCAGATAGAGGTAATGCCAGACTGGCATCTGAGTTGGATTGCATCTGGAGTCTCCCACTCACAGTCCTAAATTGCTGGATAGGGTTGCCATATGTCTTAAGCAGTTGCTGCTTTCCAGAGTTAGTTCTAAAACAAATTTTATCACATTCATCACCGAGGATTCCTGTGACTGAAGTGTGACCTTCTAAATTGCAGTAAAGGATGAACATCCCCGTTCTGAAAGACTCAAGTTTGCCTGTTCATCCTTAGGACTCTGAAAAAACACGGACAGAACTTTGCATATTCACAGCTCAGTCTTGTGGCTGAGCAGCCAGTTCAGGGCAAGGCAACCAACAGGGAGTTGCAACTTCATTGCAGTAGTGAATGAAACAGTTCCTGAATACAGAACATGCAGAACCCCCTTTTCAAACAAAAATTTCATTAAAAGTCAGTGGGTGTTTAATCCAAGAGAGAAATGGATGCAGAAGTCACGTGAATTTCTTCACATAAAGGGTTGTTAAGCACTGGAAGGGGTTGCCCAGGGAGGTTTGGAGTCTCCACCCCTGGAGGTGTCCAGGGAAGGGCTGGACGTGGCACTCAGTGCTCTGGGCTGGGGGACAAGGTGGGCATCGAACACAGGGTGGATCCATGATCTTGGAGGTCTTTTCCAAAATAAATGATTCTGTGAAATTTTTTCTCAGTCCTGCTTTGGTGGTGAGGAAGGACAACGGAGGGAGGAATGGAGAAGATGTTCAGAGGAAAAAAACGCCCTGGCTGTGTGGTGCTGGAAGTGAGCTGGACTCCACTCTGGAAGGAGCTCATCACAGTCCTCCTGGCACCGTCATCCTGAGATGATCAGTTCTCCTGGCTCTGTTGCCTTTTTACTTGCTGCAGTTAGATTTGTAATGTCTGGATTGATCCAAATTTTGCAATTTATACAAGGAAGGTCTGTGCCAATAAAAGCCACATCAAAATCCATTTGTGGATAACATTACAGGATCAAGAAGAAGATTTTTAGCAATAGGATTTGACTCTCCTGGAGTGTACTATCAGTAATTGAAATATTGTGGCTGACAGCTTTCTCATCATACTTTTTAGGTATTTATTTCTTTAGACAGATTCACTTTTGATTTAATTAGTCACTTAGAAGATCTGGATCTTCTTTAGACAAGGGTTTGACACAGAAAGGTCAGTTGTTGGAACATTTCTTTCTTGCTTTGTATTATTTTGCCTATAAAGTAATCACTATTTCAGATGCAGAAAATGATCATGACATTTCAGGGCAGACTGATCTGCATGAGGGAAACAGGACTATGGATTTGAGCTAATTGGGAATATAACAAAAACTCTTCTGTGCTTCAGAAGCCAGCTTGCCTTCCCATAGGTGTACAGGACCTAAAGCTTGAGAACCATTAAATCAATTAACATAGAATCAGAGGATCATGGAATCATAGAATGGTTTGGGTTGGAAGGGATCTTAAAGATCACCCAGTTACAACCCCCCTGCCATGGGCAGAGACAGCTTCCACTAGCCCAGGTTGCTCAGAGCCCCATCCAACCTGGCCTTGGACACTTCCAGGGATGGGGCAGCCACAGCTTCTCCGGGCAACCTGGGCCAGGGCCTCACCACCCCCACAGTAAAGAATTTCTTTCTAATATCTAACCTAAACCTGCCCTTCTTCAGTTTAAAAACATTGCCCCTTGTCCTGTCACTATTTGGTCATATAAAAAGTCCCTCTCCCTGCTTTTTACAAACCCCCTTCAGACACTGGAAAGGGCTTTCAGGCCTCCCCAAACCCTTCTCCTCTCAAGGCTGAACAGCCCCACTTTTCTCAACCCGTCTTCATAGGAGGGGTGTTCCATCCCCCTGATCATCTTCATGGCCAACTTTGGACCTGCTCCAACAGCTCTTGCTTATGTTGTGAACCCCAGAGCTGGAGGTAGCAGTGCAGGTGGGATCTCACAAAGACAGAGAGCAGAATCACCTCCCTCGACCTGCAGGTCACTCAAAAACCCCAAAAAAACAGCTGTTAGTAAGTTTCTCCCAGATACCTCACCCAGGCTCCCACAATTTCAGTCTGATTACGGCCTGTCAACCTGACAAAGCCCCTACTGTGGCCACAGCAGACTGTGGGAATAGATGGAGGTGCCACCAATCCTGAGGATCTGATTGTGGAAATGAACCAATCCAGGTCAGGAAGGCAAAGGCAAAACCCTGCTGCCAATGAAGGTGACAGGGAATTCATATGAGACTTGGTTTCCATCTGGTTTCTGCCTCCTGACTGCATTCTCTGATGCCTGTGGCTCCCAGTGAATTTTGTCTCAGGCAGTCTTTAAAACCACTCCTGCTGTGACATTTCAGATGTTTAGCAAGGGCTGAGCTCACGTCAGTCTTTCCCTTAGTGGGGCAGTGCTAAGTTTTCTTTCCTCTTCTACATTCCTGATCTTTGTGAATCCTACAGAAACTCGATTGTCTGAGCCTTCAGCTGATCTGTCAAAACTGGCTTAAATCAGTCAGCAGGGCCAAAAGGTGTTAGAAGAGAGAAAAAGGCTGACTCAGCCTGAAGTGACCTTTTTGCAGCCAAATACAAAACAAAATAAATAATTCCTGCCATCAGGATACAAACTTATTCCCGATTCTGAAAATGAATCTATGCTGATTCTATGATTCTGTGATTCTAATGGACACCTCAATGTCTACTCCCTGCAGAGAATGGAACTTCTCAGAAACCTTAACTATTCAGTTCTCAGAGTTAAAATGCCAGTCCACGATTCCAGGGACTTGAGTTCCCTGGCGCTGCCACAGACCTCTTGTGCAGCCACAGGTGAGTTACACGGGTGGAATTTAGCCCTGCAATGAAGCCATGGGGATGGGAGGGGGCAGAAATCTCAGTGTTTCAGACCTTGTAAGAGTCACAGCTACAATACTAATATATATGCTTATGTTACTTCAGAAAAAAGAGAGAAGAGAAAAAGCAGTGATTTGCCACTGTATCCTAGGCCGATGTTAGGATGGACAACAACTAAACTGGCAATTTTTTGAAGGGGTCCTTGTTTCCCTGAGCTTCAGACACATATCCAAAAAGTGGAATAGTAGCACTTGTGTTTTTCACTGATGCACTTCAGAGAAAAAGGCATTAAAACGAAGGGGCACACACAAATGACAGCAAAAAATCCACTTACAGCCCTAGGAGCTCATTAGCTGAGCTGTGCAAGCAGAACAGTCCCTGACAGTATCCAGTGATTTGTTCTGTCTCACCAACAAACCGTTCCTCAGGAAAATCTTCGGGTTTTGTTCTTTCCCTGAACACTCACAAACTGTTTTAAAGTGACTCATGAGGAAAAAGTTCTTATTCGTAACGGGAGGGAAAAATATGAGTCAGGCGGAGGTCATGCTGAACCTCTACTGGCCCTGCTGCTCCGATGGGGAGCTGGTTGTGCAATCCCAGCACAGAGAAGCTCTTGTTTGCTCCAGGGCTTTGACAGCAGGGTCCCATTCCCAACACAGGAGCTGGGTACCAGATGAGACTCGATCACACCTCATCCATGATTTAGCGGCGCCGCAGGGGAGTAAATCCCATCTGAGACATTTCGCAGCGTTCTTCCCGGTTTTAACTCTAAACCCGGGCAGTTTTGAAGGAAAGCAGCCTGGGCAAACCTTTGCTATGGAGGTTTGCCTGGGAGAAAAGTCAGAGGGTCTCCTGCTTAGCATCCCCCCCTGGGTTACACCGACCTCACACTTCCTTGCTGACCCAATGTCACAAGGCTCAAGAACAGCAACATCTTGCAAACACCAGCCCACAGATTTGGCCCTGCTTCACTGGCTTGTGCTGGTGTTGCTGCCTGTAACCCATTTTTGGCTGAAGGCACTTGCTGCTCCTTTTGGAAAAAGGATGACTTCACATTTTTTATTTCTCCTAAACCCATCCAACATACAGCTGAGATATAGATGGGAAGGACAAGAGACTGTGCAGGCAACTGGCACTTCCCTTTGTGAATCCATCTCTTGCACACGGATGCAAAACCCACCTCTAGTAACCAGATTTGAAGCACAAAATAAACGAAACACACTTTTCACTGTTAGTCAACATAAGACTTAGCCCTCACTTCCAGATAAGAGTTATAGAAATACACACACAGACCTGAGTACATGGTTCTGGTAAGATATTTGCCTACATTGTTGCAGAAATAAATCTACAGCCCAAACCCCAGAAACGTATTTCACAGTTTGTGTAAGATCTTTTATCAATGCATTAAATTTAAATGCTTACAGGAAGCTTCTCACTTTAAAGGACCTAAAGGCACCTTGTTTCTGAGGGCTCCTGAGCCAGCTCAAATGAATACAGAGCAGCTCATGAAGAAGGAGGAGCCTTTCAAAGCAGAAACACTGGACTAAGGGAACATTCAATATGGAAAAAGTATGGGATGGCACCTCTCTCCCACTGTGTGAATACTGAGTGAGGAATCAGTAAAGGTTTGCAAAAACCCAGCACATTTTAACCTGGTTAGAGGGTACAAACACTTCAGTAAGTTTGTTTAGAAGAAGGAACAAAATTGTTCTGGGGAGGTGTTTTGTTTCTTTTTTCCTCCCCATTAATACCTTTAATTGTGATTGACCCAGAACAAACAGTGGATTGCTAAGTACAAAGGAGGTAAGGAGCTTTTTAAGTGGGCAGAAAAACAACAGATGACTAAAGCAACAAATGATTAAAGACAATATGAAACGGCAGTTTGGGGTACAGGGAAGCTTGTGCTGCAAGAAAAAGAATAAGAGTTTTAATCTTTCTGCCAGAATGGTAATGACTAGACAAGTTATGAGCTCAAATCTCAGAGGAGTTCTGCACAAACAGAAAATTCACTGGTGATCTCACTGTGTACAGTGAGGAAATGCTCTCTTTTTTTCTTCTCTTTTTTTTTTTTTTTGAAGAAAACCCTGGCCTGCTGTGCATCATAAATGCTGTTTCAAAATTATTTCTGCTTTGAGATTGATTATGAATCATCTGTGTGGTTAAAATCAAGGGATCTCTGGGTTTTCCACGCCTTTGCTCATACCTTTCCCCCAGATAAAGATTGCAAACTACTTGTAAGAACCCCTGCACCAGGTGTCTGTCAGAAACGAGCCAAGTCTGAACAAACATCCAGCCTTGCCCAGAAGGCACTGCCAGGCTAATCCACCCCCAGAATTACTCAGCAGCAGGAGGCTACTCCAATCCTGCTCTGACTCTGCATTTTGACACGTACAGATTCGCCACGGCTTCGCCCACCGAGTGACTTCTGTCATCCGAAGCATCTGTTGAGTTGAAGCTTTTGCTTAAACAGAGGAGGGCAGAGCTCCAGCTTGCACAGTGTTTTCCAGCACACCAGCAGGACTTATTCCACCAGTACCTGTGAATTAAGCAGTGGGAGAGGAGAAGTCTAATATTAGCCCCCAGGTGTCCCGCAAGGGGGGCACCTCACTGGACTGTGCAGGCAGAAGGAATCCTCCAGCCTCAGAACATGATTTTTTCATTATGCTGGAGAAGAACCAGGCTCTGTCTCTGAGGAATTTCTCAGCACTGATATTTCCACTTCTGATGCCAGGAAAAGTGCTGCTCTTTCTACACCCTCTCCTACGTGCAGCCCCTGCCTCAGTGAGACAGCACGGTCGGAATCTCCAGGTACTCAGGAAAAGAGAATCACTCCCAGCTCCCAACAGCATCAGCTGCTGACACAAACACTGGCAGTTTCTTTCTGATGCCACAGCGCTGAAAGGAGAAGTTGAAACGCAAATGTTTTGGAATAAAGATTATATATTGCATCACTGGCTTGGTAATCCATAAAAGAAATGATCGATCACCTTCTTTGCAAACCTAATGAGGAAAAAGGAGGGAGAGCCTGGCAGGGAGGTTCAATGTTTGGATTGCAAAGAGATTTCACACCAGGTTTTGGTATTCTCAGGTGAAGAGGAATACGTGGCCATGCACTGTAAAAAAGGAGGAAAACCATTTTCTTGATTTTTTCCTCTCCTTCCAGTCTTCAGACCACAAAAACCCCAACTAAAATTATCTCACTCTATTTAACTAAAAAACCCACCACAACAAAACATATTTTGCCAGATATTGAGAGCTGATATTTAAAGCTCAAAAGGAGACACTTTTCAAAATGTTTATTGGCTTGTGAAAACAGTGGGTTATTTACTGAATCTGTTCTGCACCCTTAATTAGCACAAATGCCAGTAGGGAAACTTCCTGCGTGCTTTCTCCCATGCTGACCCTCTGCATGAGAAAAAATCCCCAGTGAAAATAGATTTTAATTCCCTCCTTGAAATCAAACATCTGGCTTTGGTTAAGGAGGCACGTAACCCTGTCCTTTGTGATATCTGGACTGCAAAAGCTCTGAGACAGGAAGGGTTTTCTTTGTTATTTGCAGCTGAAAAAGATAGGAATTTCAGTTTATGGATAGAATAATGGTAATGCTATCACTGCAGGATGATGAGAACATGGGTTTTGTAATGATTAACATTCACTTATTGCTAAAATGCCAAGTATAAATATCAGCACACATATTCCATCTCTCTCCATCCTTGCAATTAATTTCTATCATATTCTAAAAACTACTCAATATTATCCTACATGAGAAATGGAGCTCACAAACCAACCTAATGCTTCAAATTCCCATGGAAGGGTGGGAGCCCAGGGTGTGTCAGCCTTCCCCAAAAGGCAGCACTGCTGATGCAATTATGTGCATCAGTAAAATCAGTTTAATGAGAGATAAGAGAGTGTGTGTGCATGATGCAAAAACTGGGAGGCAAATGAAATAAGGTAGTATCTAACACATTTTTGCTTGGTTCACTGTTCATTTCTTCTCAGAGATCTCATGGGATGGATGGACTGGGCCCCACTGGCAAAGTCATAGAAGGGTTTAGGACACTCTACAAAACTTCCATGCCTTAGCTGCAGTTTATTTCTTCAATGAGAAAGCTAAAGCTCAGCTGATGACAAGAGCAGATGAATGCTTTGCCTATATGCCCCTGTTTCTAAGCAGGAGGAAAAACATTGAAGGGCAACATCACTCCCTGCTTGCAAAAGGTCTGGTTTTGATAGACCTTGTCCTTCCAGAAGCAAGAGGGACAAGAACACTTAACGCAACTTTAGGCACTGGAAAAGTCCACATGATGAGCCCCAAGGGCTTATAAACAGCAGCAGATGGGTAGAACCTTAATCATCAGTCTGAGAAAATCACCCTGATGTCAGTGCTGGAATTTGAGGCTTCCTCAGGATGTGGTGAGTACGTTTCCTTACCGGCAAGGTGGGAATCTCATGCTGTGGAAGGACACAGAAAAGTATCCTCATGGTAACAGACATATCTCTATGGATAAAAAGGGTCCAGTAAGAAAGGATTTACCGTATGATCCGCAACTAAAGCAGCATTTCCACGTCAAAAATGGCATGGCTGAGGCAGCCAAACACTCAGCAAATTACCTGGAGTTTAATTTGGAACAAAGGGTGATGCACACCTGGAAAAATGGGCTCTGAGTAATTCTCTGATCCCTGAGGCAGAGAAAAGAAGGATTAGTCAGAACAGTTTTGCTTGTTAAGATGCTGCCGAAACAACGAGACAAAGGTGGCAAAGGCAAATTCCACCAGTACTGGTGTTCCCTTTCCTTTTGCTGAGCCAAGTACAAAAATGGGAAGTTCAACCTCTTTTTTTAAAAGCGAACATCTAAATTTTGAAGAGTCATGTGCCTACACTATGCAACTACTTAGTCCCTAACAAAATAGGCTGATTTTCAGCCTAGGGTTGTCTAAAAATAGATTTGAGAGGGCTGTTTTCCCAAAAGGGTAAGGGTTATGCACATAGCTCAGTGTCCACTTCAAAAATCTCTTCCACATTCCTACAAAGAGCACTAAAGATTATCTAAACAGAAAGGTCTTTTTCATCTAATTTACTTTTAGGTCCTCTTCTGTCTTTCCCCTTTTGCATTTCTGTCAGTCTGAATACTGAATGCAGATGAATCTTTTGCTTGGGTTTGTTCCTTAACATGTCTCTGCCACTATACACATTTATGTTTATATACATACTTGCCTATATTCATACACAAACATGTGCTTTGTATATTTAAACAAATACATTCAGGTACAAAAAAGAATATATAAGTGTATAAACATACTTGTGCTCATGCAAAGATACAACTATTGCAAGTGGAATTGTATTTGATTCAACACTGTTAATATTTAAATTAAAAGTGATGGAACTGTATCAGCCTGATGAGACTTGATCTTGAAAAACCCATTTTTCAACCATGATTATTTCACTCTTTAAGCATCACAATTTAGACAGAAAAAAAATGTGACAAGGAAGGAACAGTTCTGGTACAGGTAGATGAGACAAAAGATTAAGAAAAAAAAGAAAGAAAGAAATAGAAGTAGTTTGCAACTGTGTGCAATCAGTGAGGAGAGAAATGCTCCCTACACATTGGGTGCTTGAGCTCGATGTTGTAAACACCCTCCAGAAGCTTTTATCCATCAGTTTAGTTTAAGCCTCTACCCTTAACAAGTCTTTACATGTGCACCGTAGAGGCAAGTCCCACAGCACCTTATTAACTTGTTTATTCCTTCCAGCCCTCTGCATTCAAGCTAAATCACATTATGCAGTTAGCTGCTATGAAAACAAAAGAAACTTATTTTGTTTCTCTGTGTTCAAAGATCAGTTCAAAATCTATTTCCTTCAAAAAGCGTTTGATAGCCTGAGTTAGGATCAGTTTGATGTCTGATTTACTTTTCCTGTGCTATGAAAAGAAGCTGCTGCTGAGATTATGCTTAAAACCATCAAGATGCTGCAAAGAAAATATGTGACTCAAACAGTGAATTTTGAGGATTTGGACAACTTCATCACCTTTCCTAGAGGAACAAAAGAATTCAGTATTTTTAGGAGGTAGGAGTGACAGGGTGCTCTTGACATGCCACAGAGTTCAACTGGCAGCATATTAATACTCGTTTGCATTGAAAAGTCAAGGGGCTCAATTATTAGAAACTTCTCCTGGCAAATAAAGGGCAGCACATCTCGGCTGTGCTAAATGACATCCATTTGTACAGGAAAAGGAAAGAGACAGTTACCATGTAAACAAAAGAAAAACAAGAACAAAATCTCACTCGCTCTGTTGAGCTCATCACCCAGCTAAGCCTAATTTTGATTAGCTCTCCTTTCATCAGCAGGATCCTCTCTGATAGAATTGACCAAAAAAGGAGATTTGGGGATTTACAGTTATCAGAGGGATTGACCAAATGTTAAAATACCAGTGGAGAGAAGAAACTCAAAGTATTTGAAACTGGTGATTTTAGAATGGATTTGCTTTCTAAAAGTGCAATAGATCCACTGTGGTTGTCACTGAAACGGTTCTGCATGATTTATTTCATGACTTTCTTCATGGAGTCAGTTCATACAAGCCTATTTCCAGTGTTAATGTATTGCCCCAAAAATGCAGACTGAAGGCACACACTGGGTCTGTGTTCCCAGGTCACAGGAAAAACTTATCCCAGCCCACGAAACCATGAAGGTTCCTGTCCTGCTCTTAGCAGTATATTCCAGGAGAACGAAATCACTCAACTTGTCCTTTTTTATTGCTGGGGCTGAATTCAGTCACAAAAATATCCTAGTCCTACAAGTGATAGTAAATACTGTTGTTCAGGAGTGGATGCAGCAGCTTATTTGCCTGAAGGATACTATGAAATGTTGGTCTTCACATTCCCCTATCAAGCACAGCACATCGTGCATGTATAAGGCTTCCTTTAAACCATACCAAGTAAACTGTATGGGTAATAAAATGTCATCTAGAAATGCATTAGAAAGTTCCTTAGTCCTCCTTGAAGAAACGTAAAAATATTTTTGCATGCCATGTGAAGGCAGGATTATTTAAAAAGAAGTACTTAAAAACAAACTAAAATTTAAATTATGCTATAATAAGCTGTTTAGAGTAAGTTCAAGCTAATTCCCACTGAAAATAAGTGGGATGAATTCAAGAAAAGACAAGTCTGTCAGTAAATATTTATGGAAATACATAAAGAGGAACAGAAACTTGGTCATAAATTTGCCAAGATGAATAGAAGGTGTCATTAATGTTTGCTCTTGCTGTATGAGCCACGGGTTCTTCCTCTTGGGGGAATCACAGTGGAAAACTGTAAACAAATTTTTCTGCACAGCATCATAAAATAAACTCCCAGTTCTGTGTTCAGTGCCGGAGACATTGCCAGGCAACAGGAAATTATTGCTATATCTTGAGAGACTTTATTATTTTTAGGTCACCCATTAGTGACAAAACGCAAAGTTTTGCCTGGGTTTTATTCCAGTGAGCCCATAATTTAAGCTAAACAGATGTCCAGAAATTTCAGCAGTTCGAAAAACTCAGATCTCTGTAGTCCACTAAACTCTGCAGCTATTGAGTGACAACAATCAGGATGCAGCTCAGAAGGAATTAAGAGTTTGGCTGTGCACACTCAGCGTTATCCTCCAGGCTGCCGCATTTGGAGCTTCAAGAAGATCTGGGGGGGAAAATTCCCTGCTGAAATGTTCCCCCAGGCTCTGGACACAGCATCATTTCTGGGGGAACACGCTGGACACATGTACCAGCTGTGGCACAACCTCCAGACAGGGACCCAGCCTTGATGACAGGGAAGCCACCAGGACCCTCAGCAAATTTTTCAAGTGCTTAATAATCCTTGCTGTTAAAATAACCTTCTTTTTCCGTCTTTCTTGAAGCTACAGCTCCCAAGCTGGAAACTTTAATTACCTCTTTTTTGCTTAAAAATATTTTGAGAGCAAATGCTCATTGGTTTCCTAAGTTTTCATAGGAGAGGAGATGATTTTGAAAGGTTCAGGTCTTTCAAGTGAGCAGAAAAGGCAAAGCTCTACTAAAATCTACAAATTCAGTGCAGGCTTAATGAAGGGCTTTGTGTACTATTTAATTGCAGAAACGTATTACATGATTATAATTAATAGTCCTTTTTAATTTCAGGATTTTAAAATCCCAAACAGAAAGTTTCCATGTAAGTAATAATGACAAACTGCTTCCTTTTCAAACGCTTCCTTCTCAAATGCTTCCTTCAAACTGTAAATGCACACACCACCTTTGAACACAAATCTAGGAACAATAAGGCATCATAGATAGCACTTTTAAGTATTAAACACTTGGATGTTCACTGTCCTTAGTAGTATTTTATTTTGTTCACCACTGGCTAAACTCCAGCCAGATTTTTCAGTTTTAGGTGGCCAGTGGTACTCTGTTAAACCTTGGTGGGAAAAGCTCATAATGGGATGAAAAGCAATCTCCGGGCACTGGGTCATCCTGCTAAAAATGAGTATTAATAACTGCTGAATTAATTAATATCTGAAATTCTCAATAAATGTGCTGGTTCAGGACATCTCCTGACATCCTTTGCCCGCAAGGGTTTTTTGTAGATACCTGGCTGTACCTTAAAACAGCACGAAAAGTCATGAGGACTTTCCTCTGAGCTAAATCATGGCTTAAGAAAGCAAGTCACCTTTTAGCAGGAGAGTGAGAGAAACCCTCCAGCTCACTCCCCAAAAAGCTGTGGTGCAGTAAAGACAGGAAGAAAGAAACCACCTGTGACTGAGGGAGGTCCAGAGGGGGGATCAGTGAAAGCAGAGAAGAGAGATGAAGGAGGAAGAGAGGGATCACAGAACCACAGAATGGTTTGGGTTGGAAGGGACCTTAAAGATCTTATAGTTCCAACCCTCCCTGGCATGGAAGGGAGGAATGAAGAGAAGTAGGGAGATAACAAATCTGTATGTTGTTAGAAATAGCATTGACAATTCTATATAGACTATGATAACTCCAAAAGACCCAATTAAGGCAATGGAAATGCAGAAACAGTAATGCAGAGATGAATCATCTGACCTAAAATAGAGGGAACGATGAAACATAGAAGGGAAGAAAGTGTGTCATTTTAGCTTTTACAGCAAAATAATTCCAGGCATAATCTTTCAAAAATGTTTGGCCAACAGAAACCATAAGACAGTGTTGGTTGCTACAGCTTTATCCAGGTACAGTGGAGGATTTATCTATTACAAGCTAAAATGGACAGGTCTGCCCTTCTGCAGGTCTCAGCCACAAAAGCCAGGGCACACCCAAAGTACCACACGTGCCAGCCCACCTCCAAGGGTGACACTGCCAGTTAAGGATATAAAATAAATTAAAAATCAATTTATTGGCTTTTTAAAATAAGATGTCAAATATGTAATGAATTACAGAGTCCCCTCTCATTTTCTCTCTTCCAGGTCAGCGTTGTCCTAATGAATAAAATGAGAACAGATCAGGTCTCAGAGCAGTAGAGGTCTGCAGCAGTTGGGAAGCAGTGGGGAATCATTTTCCAATGCAGAGAGAGCCTTCACATATTCACAGCACATTTACAGCCCTAATTTAAATGAAAAAATGTCCTGCTTAAAGGGGGGAAACCCCATATCCAGGCAACTGAGTGGCCTGCTGGAGAGGAGAGAATTCCTGTTCCACATCACAGGTTTCTGCAGATTCCTGGGAACAAATATGCCCCTTCAGTAAGTCCAGAGTCCACTGACGAGACTGCAGGGGTCGGATTTCTCAAATACTCCAGTAGCAGCCTGGAAAATGCTGATGTCTCCTGTGTGTCAGGTTCCAGCAGCAATTCCCTGATATGCCATCCTGGCATATGACACCTTCTGCCTTTTCCCACTTCAGCTACCTCCATCACCCACATACAAAGAGAAATTTGTATTTTCGTTGTGTTCTCTCCAACTTCCCTTTTGTATTTAAAGAAAACTTTAATACAACTTTGTGCTACTTTGGAAATAGAAGGAGACTTTAAGAAACAACAGTCACATACACTGAAGTGCAACAGCTGGGTCCTTCTGTGCCACTGTGAGACTCAGTATTTTCAGTGCTTTAATTAGCCATTAATTGGCCAGGTAAGTGCCATAATCTTTTAATTCAGCATCAAAATATACTTGCATAACCTTGCAGGCAATTTCACCTCAAGGTCCAATGTCAGCTTAAGACTTCTCTAGTTCTGAGCCATCAGCTATCACAGCTAGTGCAATGTCTTCTCATATGTGCAGTACAGGCAATAATGCTTCACACAAACAAACACCACAAAGTACAAAAAATAAAAAAGCTTAAAGCCAGATTTGCCCATTTATTTTTATCCTTTTTGCAGCTATTCTGATTAGCTCTGTAATTTGCACAGAGAAACATCAGATCACAGTGTCCTGTGGCAACACACCACATGGAGCATAATGCTGAGGCTTCGCTGCAGTCTGCCCAAAAATCTACATTAAATGTGAGGTGGAAGCCCACAGCTGCAGCAAAACTGATGCTTAGATATGGTGCACTGAGACAGGTGCAGCACCTACACCACCACACAGCCCTAGCTCAGGCTGGAGAACTGCAGAGCTCTGAGGTCCTCCTTTCTGTCATTTCCATCTCATCACCCTGGCTATTTCCAGCCCTGATGTGAAGTGAGGATTCCTGGTAAGAGACTTCAAACTCTGACTAAAACTCCGGGCAGCTCTATCCATTAGACCTTTTCTTTTTTTGTTTTTGAGGTAGTGGGTTTTTTTCCCCCCAAGAAGGTCCATAACAACACCGAGGGAGATGCTGTTAAGAAGTTATCAGACCATGAGGAGTCTGGTAAACGAAACAGTGCAGCTCGTGCGTGTGATTTTACCATCAGGGTTGTTTTCAAACAGAAACACTTGTCCTGGGGCTCTCCAGGACATACTCTAGCTGTACTGGTCACATGTGATCTAGAACTATGACCTCTGTGAACTAAGAGAATCACATTGGAGAGAGTAACGTTTGCGTAATCCAGAGAGGGGAAGCCGACTGCGTAACGGCACGGCCAAATTTTGCCTCTTCACAATCAGCATTCAAATCCCTGGAATATAACACACTGAAGCCGCTCCCAGCTCCCAGCAGGACGCTGGTGCTGGAGAGGCAATCGGCCTCTCTCTTGTCCATGTGTCATTGGCTCCATTATAATGAACTGCCACAGGGAACTGGGGGGGGAAGAGAGTTAAATTGACAGAAAAGCAGGTCAGGCAAAAAGGCCTCTTCCAGTGCTCTGTTTCTGTCCTTCAGAACTGTAGAGCAACACTTACTAAATAAATCCCCGTTTTGTTTTGGGTCTGAACTCGTCACGCAAAGGATGTGATTTCACAGCACAGAATCGACAATAAATTCAGTCAGTAGGCTGAACATAAAGACATCACTAATTTGGTATCTTGGTTATTTTTGGTTCGCCACTTGAGCTTTCCACTCAGTAATGAATAAATCAGTGCAGATGTGACATCTGTAAGACTGCACAGGCCACAGAGGCACAAAGCTGACCCTCAGTTGTCACAGGGCAGAACTTCTGTGCTCACTGCCTGAAAGCACGTTGTGGTCATGTCTTTACGAGTGCACAGAAAGGCACGAGAATAAGTTTAAAGTTGTTATAAATTGCAACCTCTCCTCGGCATGCACATTTTGTGGCCTCAGAACCAGCATGTTAACATCATATATGAAATGACCTGGTGACACAACAGCACCCTCGGGTATAGTACATGCACAAACAAAAAAATACCATCTGAAACCAAACACTTCTGGCACTATTTGGTGAAACAAAGAAATGCAGACACCATTTTTTGTCAGCAAGGCAACAGATTTCCTTCCTAGATTTTGTACTTTTTACTTGATGAGAACTTAAAACAAATCACCTCTAATGTTTGGATATAATTACTGAAAAGAAAAATAATCTACTCAACGTACACCGCATTTCTGCAGCATCTTAGCAATGCACAAGCACAAATGGTCTTGTCATAACTCTGTAAACTGTTGTCCATCTCTGTGTAATCTCCAACCCCAGAAGATTGTTTTCTGAGGCCAAACTCCCTGACTGACGCTGAGGAATTAAAACATCAAGCTCACTTTTAAAATACACCATAGCACTAATAGCTCTTTGGTGCTCTCCCTGATTTACTTACGTAAAATTCTAGAGAACTGAGGCTGCAGCCCTGCTTTCCATTGAGAAACTTGATCCTTCAAGCCACATTTACAGGAAAACAGGACAATAAACAGAATTATTGTACTAATGCAAAATTTCGCAGTATCATTCCGTTTATACTTCCTGAAAATAAACTTTGCTGAACATGAACAAGAGCATAAGCTTCCCTTTATTTCATAACAAGCACCAGACTTCAGTTTTCTTTGCTTTTCCTTGCTTAGACCTATTTTCTGGACAGAATTATTGAAAATGCTTCCCATATCATCCATCTCTCCGTTTGCTTCATCCTGAATTTCTTCATGTACTATTTGTCTAAAATAATGAGCTGGGATGAACACACTTGTAACTAGGAAACCAAAGCCACTTTTTAATATTCTTACACACTTCCACTGTAATCAGAATACTCGGGATTTTAATTTTAGAAGGCACAGACACCAAACTCCAGCTGAAGTTACGCAGAGCTGTGAAAACTGCTAACATGGAATTTAACCCTGTCTGCTGCACTGGGACAGATTTTCTATTTTGGTTGATCCTGCAGCTTTTTATCAACGTTGCTTTTTAGAAGTATCGTATCCACGAATTTGAAACCCTTCACTATTTGCAAATGAAGATATATTATTTTTTTAAAATAAAAAACATAGTAACCATGGCCATCCGAACCACTTAGAGAACATATGCCTTAGTACCTGCAGTATTTTTCTCTGAGTCACTGCCTGACCTGTGGAACAATCACCTTTTTAAGTAGGTATGTGTTTACTAATACTTAACAGTTTGCTGGATTAATATTACCACGCAGCTTGTCTCTGTCTTGCAGCATTTATCTGAAACTGTTTGAGCTGTTGCATGTGGAGTCCAAGTGGAAAATATTAACTAGATTGTGCTATTTGCAGAAGAATGAGGGTGACAGCTAAAAAAGCACAAGACTTGGCACTCAGAAACTGCAATACCAGGAATGAAGACAGTTTTACATTTGACTGTTTTATAGTTATTTCCCTGGTAAGAAATGTAAATCTTCAGGAAGAGTCTTGTCTGTCTACCTTGCACCACATCAGTAATGGAAACACTGTTACTTTTGTAATATTCTCAATGTTTATCTTACTGCCTGGTATTAAAAAAATACTGAGAAGTGCCCATACTTTTGTGACAAGTGAGACTTTTAAACTAGAAAAAGTAAAATTCCTTTTTACCCACTAGAATTTCTAACGGGAGGTGTCATATGAATATATTAGAAATAGAAAAAAAAAGAAAAAAACCCAAACAAACAAACATAAAAATCCAGGCACCCTTTTCCATGCACAGCTGTCAGCAGTGAGGAGCTGGTAGAAAATTCTGTGCTTGTATTCTGGCAAGTTGTTAAGTTTTGGCAGAATATTTGGAATCAGTAAAGCTTAGAGCTCTGGAGTTCCCAAAACATCTGCTGCACTCAACAGTGGCTGAAAGGAATGGGTTCATTCAAGTGTCCTCTATGATCCCAGCGCTCCACATCCCAGAAGTTCTGGAGTAGAAGCTGGTATCTGAAGGAACAGGATCACAGCCACAATGTCCTCCTCAGCATTAGCATTTGCTCCACTGATAAGATTTTCAGGGCCAGCTGAGCGAGGAGGCAGTTTCTGAGAGATTAATTATCTCCCTCTGCAATATGTCCTTGGCAATAATAGTTCCAGAGGTTCTGGCAGGAAACAAGGAAGGCATAACCCTCTCTCTGGGGTGGTGTGTTCCTGCTTTTACAGCAGCTACAGGAGAACTTTGGAGTTGGAAAAGCCACACTGCCTAGGAGGAAGGATCCTGCAGTAGGAAATTGTCTTAAAGCTACCAAAGTACAGAACAGACCTCTCCATATGGACATAAAACTTGAATAAAACGTACCAAAATCATAATTTTAACGTCTCTGTCACTGTTCCCCCACTGCAATGAAGCAACTTCAGAGGTGTGTTCTTTCTTTAGTGTCTCCCCTTACCCAAAACCAAGCTCTTCTTTGCAAAACTCTTTCTCAGCTGCTAATATAGGACTGCCTAAGGGCATCTGAGATACTTCTAAGGCTCTCTAAAAGAAAATAACCTGATGTCATTAGATTTAAATTAATCACACAAGGTCCAAGCCTTCACTGAAAAAAAATTTAGGGTCTCTACATCAAAAAAGGGTTGAAACTACAGATTTAAAAAACTACAGGATATGATTTTATTCCAGCTATTTTCATATTGAAAGTGAAACAAATGTTACCATTAAAAAAGCTGAACTATTCAGTGTACAAAACTTTGCCCTTTGGGGCAATATTTACACTACAGAAGATAATAATTCTCATACTTACATGCATAACCAATGCAAGTGTTTTAGTTTTTACATGCAAATTTCTCACAAAGTCCATGTATAATCACACTTTTTTTTTTAATAGTTTGCTTTGCATTCTATTCTTTGCAGGGACTCAGTTTTTAACAAAATTCCAGTGATTAAGCTTGTTGGCAAGTATGATCAAAAGTTAATCCGAGTAGTTACTGGATACTCGGAATGGAAAACAAACCTTACACTGAACAAACATGCATCTGGTAACAACAGCTGCAACCACACACATATGGATGAAAAATGCATCAAACTAAGCCCTCCATCAAAGCACCTAAAATTAGAAATGTTGGAAAAATTGTTCATAAACAAGCTGTTCTTGAAGAACAATAATGTATTCAAAAAATTGTGAGTGGTACCTTTGACAAATCTAACCTACTTAGAGACAACTTAAACCCCAAATATTTCTACAGAACTGGATTCTTTGCCCAGATTTCATTAGAATCAAGAAAAATATGATTTACAGGGAAATAAGGCATCCATAAACTTTAATAACAAGTCAATCAGACTTGACCATGAAATGCAGTCAGATTGAGTCTTATGCCCTTTTGAATCACAAAATCTTGGAGAACTACATTCAAAATTTTCTCAAATCATCTGTTTAAGGTAAGGACTACAGAAAACCAGAGAATCAGAGAATGGTTTGGGTTGGAAGGGACCTTAAAGATCATCCAGTCCCAGCTCCCCTGCCATGGGCAGGAACACCTTCCACTAGACCATTTTACTCAAGGCCTTATCCAATCTGGCCTTGAACACTTCCAGCCTTGGGGCATCCACAACCTCCCTGGGCAACCTGTTCTAGTATCTCATTACCCTCACAGCCTAAATTTTCCCTCTTTCAGTTTGTACCCATTTCCCCTTGTCCTGTCACTACAGTTCCTGATGAAGAGTCCCTCTCCTGCTTCCCTGTAGCCCCTTCACAAACTGGAAGGTTGCTCTGAGGTCTCCACACAACCTTCTCTTTTCCAGGCTGAACAGCCCCAGCTTTCTCAGCCTGTGTTCATAGGGGAGGTACTCCAGTCCTCCTCTGGACTTGCTCCAACAGTTCCATGTCCATACAACCTTCACTTCTCCAGGCTGAACAGCCCCAGCTTTCTCAGCCTGTGTTCATAGGGGAGGTGCTCCAGTCCTCTTATCAACCTCGTGGCCTCCTCTGGACTTGTTCCAACAGAATTATATGAGCCACTACCTGGGCTCTGTTCTAGTGGCTGCACTTTCACTAGAGAACCTGACAAATTAAAAATACTGATAAACACCTGCACAGCAAGACAAACTTACACACGTGTGTGTGTGTACACACCTTAAAGAACACCATTTGTTTCGGCGGGGTAATTCCAGCACGGAGATCCTCCATCTGTGCCACAGGCCCTTTTGGAGAAGCACGGATGAGAAATTATGCAAGATCAGTTTGTTTCTGCTTGGCTGAGAAATAACTGAGTACACATATAAAAAAAAAAAAAAGCTAACAGGGCTCTGCTAGATTTCCAAGCTTAGGTTGGTTTCCCAAATCCTTCCCTGGCAGCACAGCCAGTGTCACTGCACAAACTGGTTTATGGGAACAGATGCAACTGCTTTCCCAGTTGTTTGTTCCCATCACCACAGCAGGCCCTTGTGCCAGAGCAGTTGTCTACACACTCGTTGTCTGGCAAACCAGAGCAGGGAATTTTTCCAGATGACACCAAGCAGCCTGCTCGGTTTTCCTTCTGGCTCATCGCACAGCCACACTCACGTCAGGGCACAAGACCATGGGTGAAAAAAAACCACTCCTTTCACAGGAAGCTTCACAAGTTTCCAAAACCACCAAAAGAGACTGCAATGACAAAAAAAAAAAAAATTAGATGGAGAGGGGAAAAAGGAGTTGGACCCAATCAGGTACATCGCCATTTTTCTTACTCAGGGTTTAGCCCATTTGCAAAAAATCATCGCCAAAAAAGGTTTAAACACATCATTAAACACATTGCAGGGATTCTAGTAGCTGCTCTAGAGTATTTGTGACTTAGGTGGGATGTCTAAAAGCACATTGAAAACACCACAGTGGGATTAGATGTTAATCTCTAGAGCTGCCCTTAATGAAAAGATAACGTGCCAGATTAGCTTTCAACAAAAACAAGAGAAATCTTGTAATTCTAATTTCTATTTTAATAGTAGTATTTTGACACACAAAGCCCTATTCAGGTACTTAATTCAAAGCAGATAATTACAATGAGAAGCCAGCCTAAAGCAATGATAATGGCCATTATAATTTTTCAAATTGCATCGAGATGAGTGAGTACAGCAGTTACAGAGGGTCTGAGCTAAAACCCATCAGGATCTGGGCAGGTGCCTCCCAGATGATAATGGAGGGGGGTGGGCTGGCTTATGAGGGGCACAGTGGGTGTCTTGTGAGGGGATGGGGGGCTGTTTGTAAGGGGAATGCTGGGCACAGGGGGCTGGCTTGTGAAGGATGGTGGGTGACTTGTGAGGGGGACAGTAGCTGGTTTGCAAAGGGGACAGTGGGTGGCTTGTGACAGGGACGATGGGCGGCTTGTGAGTGGGATGGTGGGTGGCTTGGGAGGGGTTCAATGGGTGGCTTGTAAAGGATGGTGGGCTGGTTTGCAAGGGGGACGGTGGGTGACTTGGGAGGGGTTCAATGGGTCGCTTGTAAAGGATGGTGGGCTGGTTTGCAAGGGGGACGGTGGGTGACTTGGGAGGGGGACGGTGGGTGACTTGGGAGGGGGACGGTGGGTGGCTTGGGAGGAGAACAGTCATTTACTTGTGAAGGGGACACTGGGTGACTTGCAAGG